>NW_026968830.1:0-67129 GCF_028390025.1 Pseudophryne corroboree | reverse complement strand
TGGCTGACTGAAGGAAGATATGCAGTGCATTTGAACCAAAGCAGATGTGTGCTGACAACTTAAATGCACAATCATGTTTGTGTGCTTTCTTTCTTTCTTCCATCCTTTGTAATATCATATTAAATATTAAGGTAGCAGTTTATAATCAATGACTAATGACATAAGAAAAGGAAAAAAAACAGTATACAAAGATGCTCCAGGTGAGGCTTGAACTCACAACCTCTTCATTGCTCAACAGATACTGTCTTATAAGTACTGCGCGCTGACCAATTGCGCCACTGGAGCACTTTGCAGCGTTAATTGGTTATGCTAGATGTGGATTTTATTCAATACAATCAGTACAGTCATAAGAATTGAAAAAGAAAATCATTTTTGGTGATGAATGATGAGCAACAAAGGAACATGCATGCCAGATGGCACTTGAATATGCTGTCCACGGTGATAGAAAAGGTTTAAAAAACAACAACAACAATGTTATCATAATTAATGTCATATTTTAGCTTCTGTGGTCTTTTTTTTACAAGCTAAACACTGCAAGACTGTTTTACAGTTGAAGCAAGGATAAAATATCAACTCTAGTGATGAGACACTTGCTGTAATGACTTCCAACTCAGACGGGACTTAAACCCACAACCACTGGCTTAGGAGAACAGTGCCTTATCCATTATGCCAGTTGTGCTTACTGATGTCCTTATTTAAGACTGATAGGTTTTTAATAGTCAATTATTTATTTATTTTTAAAAAGAGAAGCTGTTTACTGTGTTCTTTGCATTACCAAGTCCAGCAAGAAATGTGCTGGTACTATCCAGAGCTGTCAGTATGGATTATCATGCTATATTGCAGAAAATCAATTTGATGCAACTGCTTTACCAACAGTATGTTAATCTTTTCCATTGCTGTTTTGTTGGCTGACTGAAGGAAGATATGCAGTGCATTTGAACCAAAGCAGATGTGTGCTGACAACTTAAATGCACAATTATGTTTGTGTGCTTTCTTTCTTTCTTCCATCCTTTGTAATATCATATTAAATATTAAGGTAGCAGTTTATAATCAATGACTAATGACATAAGAAAAGGAAAAAAAACAGTATACAAAGACGCTCCAGGTGAGGCTTGAACTCACAACCTCAGCATTGCTCAACAGATACTGTCTTATTAGTACCGCACGCTGACCAATTGCGCCACTGGAGCACTTTGCAGTATTAGTTGGTTATGCTAGATGTGGATTTTATTCAATACAATCAGTACAGTCATAAGAATTGAAAAAGAAAATCATTTTTGGTGATGAATGATGAGCATCAAAGGAACATACATTCCAGATGGCACTTGAATAAGCTGTCCACGGTGATAGAAAAGGTTTAAAAAACAACAACAACAATGTTATCATAATTAATGTCATATTTTAGCTTCTGTGGTCATTTTTTACAAGCTAAACACTGCAAGACTGTTTAACAGTTGAAGCAAGGATAAAATATCAACTCTAGTGATGAGACACTTGCTGTAATGACTTCCAACTCAGACGGGACTTAAACCAACAACCACTGGCTTAGGAGAACAGTGCCTTATCCATTATGCCAGTGGTGCTTACTGATGTCCTTATTTAAGACTGATAGGTTTTTAATAGTCAATTATTTATTTCTGAGAAAAAGTGAAGCTGTTTACTGTGTTCTTTGCATTACCAAGTCCAGCAAGAAATGTGCTGGTACTATCCAGAGCTGTCAGTATGGATTATCATGCTATATTGCAGAAAATCAATTTGATGCAACTGCTTTACCAACAGTATGTTAATCTTTTCCATTGCTGTTTTGTTGGCTGACTGAAGGAAGATATGCAGTGCATTTGAACCAAAGCAGATGTGTGCTGACAACTTAAATGCACAATCATGTTTGTGTTTTTTCTTTCTTTCTTCCATCCTTTGTAATATCATATTAAATATTAAGGTAGCAGTTTATAATCAATGACTAATGACATAAGAAAAGGAAAAAAAACAGTAAACAAAGATGTTCCAGATGAGGCTTGAACTCACAACCACGGCATTGCTCAACAGATACTGTCTTATAAGTTTTGCACGCTGACCAACTGCGCCACTGGAGCACTTTGCAGCATTGATTGGTTATGCTAGATGTGGATTTTATTCAATACAATCAGTACATTCATAAGAATTGAAAAAGAAAATCATTTTTGGTGATGAATGATGAGCAACAAAGGAACATGCATGCCAGATGGCACTTGAATAAGCTGTCCACGGTGATAGAAAAGGTTTAAAAAACAGCAACAACAATGTTATCATAATTAATGTCATATTTTAGCTTCTGTGGTCATTTTTTACAAGCTAAACACTGCAAGACTGTTTTACAGTTGAAGCAAGGATAAAATATCAACTCTAGTGATGAGACACTTGCTGTAATGACTTCCAACCCAGACGGGACTTAAACCCACAACCACTGGCTTAGGAGAACAGTGCCTTATCCATTATGCCAGTGGTGCTTACTGATGTTCTTATTTAAGACTGTTAGGTTTTTAATAGTCAATTATTTATTTTTGAGGAAAAAGTGAAGCTGTTTACTGTGTTCTTTGCATTACCAAGTCCAACAAGAAATGTGCTGGTACTATCCAGAGCTTTCAGTATGGATTATCATGCTATATTGCAGAAAATCAATTTATGCAACTGCTTTACCAACAGTATGTTAATCTTTTCCATTGCTGTTTTGTTGGCTGACTGAAGGAAGATATGCAGTGCATTTGAACCAAAGCAGATGTGTGCTGACAACTTAAATGCACAATCATGTTTGTGTTTTTTCTTTCTTTCTTTCATCCTTTGTAATATCATATTAAATATTAAGGTAGCAGTTTATAATCAATGACTAATGACATAAGAAAAGGAAAAAAAAACAGTATACAAAGAAGCTCCAGGTGTATCTTGAACTCACAACCTCGGCATCGCTCAACAGATACTGTCTTATAAGTACCGCGTGCTGACCAATTGCGCCACTGGAGCACTTTGCAGCATTAATTGGTTATGCTAGATGTGGATTTTATTCAATACAATCAGTACAGTCATAAGAATTGAAAAAGAAAAACATTTTTGGTGATAAATGTTGAGCAACAAAGGAACATGCATGCCAGATGGCACTTGAATAAGCTGTCCACGGTGATAGAAAAGGTTTAAAAAACAACAACAACAATGTTATCATAATTAATGTAATATTTTAGCTTCTGTTGTCATTTTTTACAAGCTAAACACTGCAAGACTGTTTTACAATTGAAGCAAGGATAAAATATCAACTCTAGTGATGAGACACTTGCTGTAATGACTTCCAACTCAGACGGGACTTAAACCCACAACCACTGGCTTAGGAGAACAGTGCCTTATCCATTATGCCAGTGGTGCTTACTGATGTCCTTAATTAAGACTGATAGGTTTTTAATAGTCAATTATTTATTTTTGAAAAAAGTGAAGCTGTTTACTGTGTTCTTTGCATTACCAAGTCCAGCAAGAAATGTGCTGGTACTATCCAGAGCTGTCAGTATGGATTATCATGCTATATTGCAGAAAATCAATTTGATGCAACTGCTTTACCAACAGTATGTTAATCTTTTCCATTGCTGTTTTGTTGGCTGACTGAAGGAAGATATGCAGTGCATTTGAACCAAAGCAGATGTGTGCTGACAACTAAAATGCACCATCATGTTTGTGTTTTTTCTTTCTTTCTTCCATCCTTTGTAATATCATATTAAATATTAAGGTAGCAGTTTATAATCAATGACTAATGACATTAGAAATAGAAAAAAAAACAATGTACAAAGACGCTCCAGGTGAGGCTTGAACTCACAACTTCGGCATTGCTCTACAGATACTGTCTTATTAGTACCACACGCTGACCAATTGCGCCACTGGAGCACTTTGCAGCATTAGTTGGTTATGCTAGATGTGGATTTTATTCAATACAATCAGTACAGTCATAAGAATTGAAAAAGAAAATCATTTTTGGTGATGAATGATGAGCAACAAAGGAACATGCATGCCAGATGGCACCTGAATAAGCTGTCCACGGTGATAGAAAAGGTTTAAAAAACAACAACAACAATGTTATCATAATTAATGTCATATTTTAGCTTCTGTGGTCATTTTTTACAAGCTAAACACTGCAAGACTGTTTTACAGTTGAAGCAAGGATAAAATATCAACTCTAGTGATGAGACACTTGCTGTAATGACTTCCACCCCATATGGGACTTGGGCCCCCTGGCGTAGGAGGGCGCAGTGACTTATCCATTATGCCAGTGGTGCTTACTGATGTTCTTATTTAAGACTGTTAGGTTTTTAATAGTCAATTATTTATTTTTGAGGAAAAAGTGAAGCTGTTTACTGTGTTCTTTGCATTACCAAGTCCAACAAGAAATGTGCTGGTACTATCCAGAGCTTTCAGTATGGATTATCATGCTATATTGCAGAAAATCAATTTGATGCAACTGCTTTACCAACAGTATGTTAATCTTTTCCATTGCTGTTTTTTTGGCTGACTGAAGGAAGATATGCAGTGCATTTGAACCAAAGCAGATGTGTGCTGACAACTTAAATGCACAATCATGTTTGTGTTTTTTCTTTCTTTCTTCCATCCTTTGTAATATCATATTAAATATTAAGGTAGCAGTTTATAATCAATGACTAATGACATAAGAAAAGGAAAAAAAACAGTATACAAAGAAGCTCCAGGTGAGGCTTGAACTCACAACCTCGGCATCTCTCAACAGATATTGTCTTATAAATACCGCGCGCTGACCAATTGCGCCACTGGAGCACTTTGCAGCATTAATTGGTTATGCTAGATGTGGATTTTATTCAATACAATCAGTACAGTCATAAGAATTGAAAAAGAAAATCATTTTTGGTGATAAATGATGAGCAACAAAGGAATATGCATGCCAGATGGCACTTGAATAAGCTGTCCACGGTGATAGAAAAGGTTTAAAAAACAACAACAACAATGTTATCATAATTAATGTCATATTTTAGCTTCTGTTGTCATTTTTTACAAGCTAAACACTGCAAGACTGTTTTACAGTTGAAGCAAGGATAAAATATCAACTCTAGTGATGAGACACTTGCTGTAATGACTTCCAACTCAGACCGGACTTAAACCCACAACCACTGGCTTAGGAGAACAGTGCCTTATCCATTATGCCAGTGGTGCTTACTGATGTCCTTATTTAAGACTGATAGGTTTTTAATAGTCAATTATTTCTTTTTGAAAAAAGTGAAGCTGTTTACTGTGTTCTTTGCATTACCAAGTCCAGCAAGAAATGTGCTGGTACTATCCAGAGCTGTCAGTATGGATTATCATGCTATATTGCAGAAAATCAATTTGATGCAACTGCTTTACCAACAGTATGTTAATCTTTTCCATTGCTGTTTTGTTGGCTGACTGAAGGAAGATATGCAGTGCATTTGAACCAAAGCAGAAGTGTGCTGACAACTAAAATGCACCATCATGTTTGTGTTTTTTCTTTCTTTCTTCCATCCTTTGTAATATCATATTAAATATTAAGGTAGCAGTTTATAATCAATGACTAATGACATTAGAAATAGAAAAAAAAACAGTATACAAAGACGCTCCAGGTGAGGCTTGAACTCACAACCTCAGCATTGCTCAACAGATACTGTCTTATTAGTACCGCACGCTGACCAATTGCGCCACTGGAGCACTTTGCAGTATTAGTTGGTTATGCTAGATGTGGATTTTATTCAATACAATCAGTACAGTCATAAGAATTGAAAAAGAAAATCATTTTTGGTGATGAATGATGAGCATCAAAGGAACATACATTCCAGATGGCACTTGAATAAGCTGTCCACGGTGATAGAAAAGGTTTAAAAAACAACAACAACAATGTTATCATAATTAATGTCATATTTTAGCTTCTGTGGTCATTTTTTACAAGCTAAACACTGCAAGACTGTTTTACAGTTGAAGCAAGGATAAAATATCAACTCTAGTGATGAGACACTTGCTGTAATGACTTCCACCCCATATGGGACTTGGACCTCGTGGCTTAGGAGGGCAGTGACATATCCATTATGCCAGTGGTGCTTACTGATGTTCTTATTTAAGACTGTAAGGTTTTTAATAGTCAATTATTTATTTTTGAGGAAAAAGTGAAGCTGTTTACTGTGTTTTTTTACATTACCAAGTCCAGCAAGAAATGTGCTGGTACTATCCAGAGCTGTCAGTATGGATTATCATGCTATATTGCAGAAAATCAATTTGATGCAACTGCTTTACCAACAGTATGTTAATCTTTTCCATTGCTGTTTTGTTGGCTGGCTGAAGGAAGATATGCAGTGCATTTGAACCAAAGCAGATGTGTGCTGACAACTTAAATGCACAATCATGTTTGTGTTTTTCTTTCTTTCTTCCATCCTTTGTAATATCATATTAAATATTAAGGTAGCAGTTTATAATCAATGACTAATGACATAAGAAAAGGAAAAAAAAACAGTATACAAAGATGCTCCAGGTGAGGCTTGAACTCACAACCTCGGCATTGCTCAACAGATACTGTCTTATAAATACCGCACGCTGATCAATTGCGCCACTGGAGCACTTTGCAGCATTGATTGGCTATGCTAGATGTGGATTTTATTCAATACAATCAGTACAGTCATAAGAATTGAAAAAGAAAATCATTTTTGGTGATGAATGATGAGCAACAAAGGAACATGCATGCCAGATGGCACTTGAATAAGCTGTCCACGGTGATAAAAAAGGTTTAAAAAACAACAACAACAACAATGTTATCATAATTAATGTCATATTTTAGCTTCTGTGGTCATATCATATTAAATATTAAGGCTACCAGTTTATAATCAATGACTAATGACATAAGAAAAGGAAAAAAAATAGTATACAAAGATGCTCCAGGTGAGGCTTGAACTCACAACCTCGGCATTGCTCAATAGATACTGTCTTATAAGTACCGCGCGCTGACCAATTGCGCCACTGGAACACTTTGCAGGTTTTGTTGGTTATGCTAGATGTGGATTTTATTCAATACAATCAGTACAGTCATAAGAATTGAAAAAGAAAATCATTGTTGGTGATGAATGATGAGCAACAAAGGAACATGCATCCCAGATGGCACTTGAATAAGCTGTCCACGGTGATAGAAAAGGTTTAAAAAACAACAACAATGTTATCATAATTAATGTCATATTTTAGCTTCTGTGGTCATTTTTTATAAGCTAAACACTGCAAGACGGTTTTACAGTTGAAGCAAGGATAAAATATCAACTCTGGTGATGAGACACTTGTTGTAATGACTTCCACCCCATATGGGACTTGGACCCCCTGGCTTAGGAGCGCAGTGACTTATCCATTATGCCAGTGGTGCTTACTGATGTTCTTATTTAAGACTGTTAGGTTTTTAATAGTCAATTATTTATTTTTGAGGAAAAAGTGAAGCTGTTTACTGTGTTCTTTGCATTACCAAGTCCAACAAGAAATGTGCTGGTACTATCCAGAGCTTTCAGTATGGATTATCATGCTATATTGCAGAAAATCAATTTGATGCAACTGCTTTACCAACAGTATGTTAATCTTTTTCATTGCTGTTTTGTTGGCTGAATGAAGGAAGATATGCAGTGCATTTGAACCAAAGCAGATGTGTGCTGACAACTTAAATGCACAATCATGTTTGTGTTTTTTCTTTCTTTCTTCCATCCTTTGTAATATCATATTAAATATTAAGGTAGCAGTTTATAATCAATGACTAATGACATAAGAAAAGGAAAAAAAACAGTAAACAAAGATGTTCCAGATGAGGCTTGAACTCACAACCACTGCATTGCTCAACAGATACTGTCTTATAAGTTTTGCACGCTGACCAACTGCGCCACTGGAGCACTTTGCAGCATTGATTGGTTATGCTAGATGTGGATTTTATTCAATACAATCAGTACATTCATAAGAATTGAAAAAGAAAATCATTTTTGGTGATGAATGATGAGCAACAAAGGAACATGCATGCCAGATGGCACTTGAATAAGCTGTCCACGGTGATAGAAAAGGTTTAAAAAACAGCAACAACAATGTTATCATAATTAATGTCATATTTTAGCTTCTGTGGTCATTTTTTACAAGCTAAACACTGCAAGACTGTTTTACAGTTGAAGCAAGGATAAAATATCAACTCTAGTGATGAGACACTTGCTGTAATGACTTCCAACCCAGACGGGACTTAAACCCACAACCACTGGCTTAGGAGAACAGTGCCTTATCCATTATGCCAGTGGTGCTTACTGATGTTCTTATTTAAGACTGTTAGGTTTTTAATAGTCAATTATTTATTTTTGAGGAAAAAGTGAAGCTGTTTACTGTGTTCTTTGCATTACCAAGTCCAACAAGAAATGTGCTGGTACTATCCAGAGCTTTCAGTATGGATTATCATGCTATATTGCAGAAAATCAATTTATGCAACTGCTTTACCAACAGTATGTTAATCTTTTCCATTGCTGTTTTGTTGGCTGACTGAAGGAAGATATGCAGTGCATTTGAACCAAAGCAGATGTGTGCTGACAACTTAAATGCACAATCATGTTTGTGTTTTTTCTTTCTTTCTTTCATCCTTTGTAATATCATATTAAATATTAAGGTAGCAGTTTATAATCAATGACTAATGACATAAGAAAAGGAAAAAAAACAGTATACAAAGAAGCTCCAGGTGTATCTTGAACTCACAACCTCGGCATCGCTCAACAGATACTGTCTTATAAGTACCGCGTGCTGACCAATTGCGCCACTGGAGCACTTTGCAGCATTAATTGGTTATGCTAGATGTGGATTTTATTCAATACAATCAGTACAGTCATAAGAATTGAAAAAGAAAAACATTTTTGGTGATAAATGTTGAGCAACAAAGGAACATGCATGCCAGATGGCACTTGAATAAGCTGTCCACGGTGATAGAAAAGGTTTAAAAAACAACAACAACAACAATGTTATCATAATTAATGTCATATTTTAGCTTCTGTTGTCATTTTTTACAAGCTAAACACTGCAAGACTGTTTTACAATTGAAGCAAGGATAAAATATCAACTCTAGTGATGAGACACTTGCTGTAATGACTTCCAACTCAGACGGGACTTAAACCCACAACCACTGGCTTAGGAGAACAGTGCCTTATCCATTATGCCAGTGGTGCTTACTGATGTCCTTAATTAAGACTGATAGGTTTTTAATAGTCAATTATTTATTTTTGAAAAAAGTGAAGCTGTTTACTGTGTTCTTTGCATTACCAAGTCCAGCAAGAAATGTGCTGGTACTATCCAGAGCTGTCAGTATGGATTATCATGCTATATTGCAGAAAATCAATTTGATGCAACTGCTTTACCAACAGTATGTTAATCTTTTCCATTGCTGTTTTGTTGGCTGACTGAAGGAAGATATGCAGTGCATTTGAACCAAAGCAGATGTGTGCTGACAACTAAAATGCACCATCATGTTTGTGTTTTTTCTTTCTTTCTTCCATCCTTTGTAATATCATATTAAATATTAAGGTAGCAGTTTATAATCAATGACTAATGACATTAGAAATAGAAAAAAAAACAATGTACAAAGACGCTCCAGGTGAGGCTTGAACTCACAACTTCGGCATTGCTCTACAGATACTGTCTTATTAGTACCACACGCTGACCAATTGCGCCACTGGAGCACTTTGCAGCATTAGTTGGTTATGCTAGATGTGGATTTTATTCAATACAATCAGTACAGTCATAAGAATTGAAAAAGAAAATCATTTTTGGTGATGAATGATGAGCAACAAAGGAACATGCATGCCAGATGGCACCTGAATAAGCTGTCCACGGTGATAGAAAAGGTTTAAAAAACAACAACAACAATGTTATCATAATTAATGTCATATTTTAGCTTCTGTGGTCATTTTTTACAAGCTAAACACTGCAAGACTGTTTTACAGTTGAAGCAAGGATAAAATATCAACTCTAGTGATGAGACACTTGCTGTAATGACTTCCACCCCATATGGGACTTGGGCCCCCTGGCGTAGGAGGGCGCAGTGACTTATCCATTATGCCAGTGGTGCTTACTGATGTTCTTATTTAAGACTGTTAGGTTTTTAATAGTCAATTATTTATTTTTGAGGAAAAAGTGAAGCTGTTTACTGTGTTCTTTGCATTACCAAGTCCAACAAGAAATGTGCTGGTACTATCCAGAGCTTTCAGTATGGATTATCATGCTATATTGCAGAAAATCAATTTGATGCAACTGCTTTACCAACAGTATGTTAATCTTTTCCATTGCTGTTTTTTTGGCTGACTGAAGGAAGATATGCAGTGCATTTGAACCAAAGCAGATGTGTGCTGACAACTTAAATGCACAATCATGTTTGTGTTTTTTCTTTCTTTCTTCCATCCTTTGTAATATCATATTAAATATTAAGGTAGCAGTTTATAATCAATGACTAATGACATAAGAAAAGGAAAAAAAACAGTATACAAAGAAGCTCCAGGTGAGGCTTGAACTCACAACCTCGGCATCTCTCAACAGATATTGTCTTATAAATACCGCGCGCTGACCAATTGCGCCACTGGAGCACTTTGCAGCATTAGTTGGTTATGCTAGATGTGGATTTTATTCAATACAATCAGTACAGTCATAAGAATTGAAAAAGAAAATCATTTTTGGTGATAAATGATGAGCAACAAAGGAATATGCATGCCAGATGGCACTTGAATAAGCTGTCCACGGTGATAGAAAAGGTTTAAAAAACAACAACAACAATGTTATCATAATTAATGTCATATTTTAGCTTCTGTTGTCATTTTTTACAAGCTAAACACTGCAAGACTGTTTTACAGTTGAAGCAAGGATAAAATATCAACTCTAGTGATGAGACACTTGCTGTAATGACTTCCAACTCAGACCGGACTTAAACCCACAACCACTGGCTTAGGAGAACAGTGCCTTATCCATTATGCCAGTGGTGCTTACTGATGTTCTTATTTAAGACTGTAAGGTTTTTAATAGTCAATTATTTATTTTTGAGGAAAAAGTGAAGCTGTTTACTGTGTTTTTTTACATTACCAAGTCCAGCAAGAAATGTGCTGGTACTATCCAGAGCTGTCAGTATGGATTATCATGCTATATTGCAGAAAATCAATTTGATGCAACTGCTTTACCAACAGTATGTTAATCTTTTCCATTGCTGTTTTGTTGGCTGGCTGAAGGAAGATATGCAGTGCATTTGAACCAAAGCAGATGTGTGCTGACAACTTAAATGCACAATCATGTTTGTGTTTTTCTTTCTTTCTTCCATCCTTTGTAATATCATATTAAATATTAAGGTAGCAGTTTATAATCAATGACTAATGACATAAGAAAAGGAAAAAAAAACAGTATACAAAGATGCTCCAGGTGAGGCTTGAACTCACAACCTCGGCATTGCTCAACAGATACTGTCTTATAAATACCGCACGCTGATCAATTGCGCCACTGGAGCACTTTGCAGCATTGATTGGCTATGCTAGATGTGGATTTTATTCAATACAATCAGTACAGTCATAAGAATTGAAAAAGAAAATCATTTTTGGTGATGAATGATGAGCAACAAAGGAACATGCATGCCAGATGGCACTTGAATAAGCTGTCCACGGTGATAAAAAAGGTTTAAAAAACAACAACAACAACAATGTTATCATAATTAATGTCATATTTTAGCTTCTGTGGTCATATCATATTAAATATTAAGGCTACCAGTTTATAATCAATGACTAATGACATAAGAAAAGGAAAAAAAATAGTATACAAAGATGCTCCAGGTGAGGCTTGAACTCACAACCTCGGCATTGCTCAATAGATACTGTCTTATAAGTACCGCGCGCTGACCAATTGCACCACTGGAACACTTTGCAGGTTTTGTTGGTTATGCTAGATGTGGATTTTATTCAATACAATCAGTACAGTCATAAGAATTGAAAAAGAAAATCATTGTTGGTGATGAATGATGAGCAACAAAGGAACATGCATCCCAGATGGCACTTGAATAAGCTGTCCACGGTGATAGAAAAGGTTTAAAAAACAACAACAATGTTATCATAATTAATGTCATATTTTAGCTTCTGTGGTCATTTTTTATAAGCTAAACACTGCAAGACGGTTTTACAGTTGAAGCAAGGATAAAATATCAACTCTGGTGATGAGACACTTGTTGTAATGACTTCCACCCCATATGGGACTTGGACCCCCTGGCTTAGGAGCGCAGTGACTTATCCATTATGCCAGTGGTGCTTACTGATGTTCTTATTTAAGACTGTTAGGTTTTTAATAGTCAATTATTTATTTTTGAGGAAAAAGTGAAGCTGTTTACTGTGTTCTTTGCATTACCAAGTCCAACAAGAAATGTGCTGGTACTATCCAGAGCTTTCAGTATGGATTATCATGCTATATTGCAGAAAATCAATTTGATGCAACTGCTTTACCAACAGTATGTTAATCTTTTTCATTGCTGTTTTGTTGGCTGAATGAAGGAAGATATGCAGTGCATTTGAACCAAAGCAGATGTGTGCTGACAACTTAAATGCACAATCATGTTTGTGTTTTTTCTTTCTTTCTTCCATCCTTTGTAATATCATATTAAATATTAAGGTAGCAGTTTATAATCAATGACTAATGACATAAGAAAAGGAAAAAAAATAGTGTACAAAGATGCTCCAAGTGAGGCTTGAACTCACAACATCGACATTGCTCAACAGATACTGTCTTATAAGTACCGCGCGCTGACCAATTGCGCCACTGGAGCACTTTGCAGCATTAATTGGTTATGCTAGATGTGGATTTTATTCAATACAATCAGTACAGTCATAAGAATTGAAAAAGAAAATTATTTTTGGTGATGAATGATGAGCAACAAAGGAACATGCATGCCAGATGGCACTTGAATAAGCTGTCCACTGTGATAGTATAGGTTTAAAAAACAACAACAACAATGTTATCATAATTAATGTCATATTTTAGCTTCTGTGGTCATGTTTTACAAGCTAAACACTGCAAGAAGGTTTTACAGTTGAAGCAAGGATAAAATATCAACTCTAGTGATGAGACACTTGCTGTAATGACTTCCACCCCATATGGGACTTGGACCCCGTGGCTTAGGAGGGCAGTGACTTATCCATTATGCCAGTGGTGCTTACTGATGTTCTTATTTAAGACTGTTATTTTTTTAATAGTCAATTATTTATTTTTGATGAAAAAGTGAAGCTGTTTACTGTGTTCTTTGCATTACCAAGTCCAGCAAGAAATGTGCTGGTACTATCCAGAGCTGTCAGTATGGATTATCATGCTATATTGCAGAAAATCAATTTGATGCAACTGCTTTACCAACAGTATGTTAATCTTTTCCATTGCTGTTTTGTTGGCTGACTGAAGGAAGATATGCAGTGCATTTGAACCAAAGCAGATGTGTGCTGACAACTTAAATGCACAATCATGTTTGTGTTTTTTCTTTCTTTCTTCCATCCTTTGTAATATCATATTAAATATTAAGGTAGCAGTTTATAATCAATGACTAATGACATAAGAAAAGGAAAACAAACAGTATACAAAGATGCTCCAGGTGAGGCTTGAACTCACAACTTCGGCATTGCTCAACAGATACTGTCTTATAAGTACCGCGCGCTGACCAATTGCACCACTGGAGCACTTTGCAGCATTTATTGGTTATGCTAGATGTGGATTTTATTCAATACAATCAGTACAGTCATAAGAATTGAAAAAGAAAATCATTGTTAGTGATGAATGATGAGCAACAAAGAAACATGCATGCCAGATGGCACTTGAATAAGCTGTCCACGGTGATAGAAAAGGCTTAAACAACAACAACAACAATGTTATCATAATTAATGTCATATTTTAGCTTCTGTGGTCATTTTTTATAAGCTAAACACTGCAAGACTGTTTTACAGTTGAAGCAAGGATAAAATATCAACTCTAGTGATGAGACACTTGCTGTAATGACTTCCACCCCATATGGGACTTGGACCCCCTGGCTTAGGAGGGCAGTGACTTATCCATTATGCCAGTGGTGCTTACTGATGTTCTTATTTAAGACTGATAGGTTTTTAATAGTCAATTATTTATTTTTGAAAAAAAGTGAAGCTGTTTACTGTGTTCTTTGCATTACCAAGTCCAGCAAGAAATGTGCTGGTACTATCCAGAGCTGTCAGTATGGATTATCATGCTATATTGCAGAAAATCAATTTGATGCAACTGCTTTACCAACAGTATGTTAATCTTTTCCATTGCTGTTTTGTTGGCTGACTGAAGGAAGATATGCAGTGCATTTGAACCAAAGCAGATGTGTGCTGACAACTTAAATGCACAATCATGTTTGTGTTTTTTCTTTCTTTCTTCCATCCTTTGTAATATCATATTAAATATTAAGGTAGCAGTTTATAATCAATTACTAATGACATAAGAAAAGGAAAAAAAAACAGTATTCAAATATGCTCCAGGTGAGGTTTGAACTCACAACCTCGGCATTGCTCAACAGATACTGTCTTATAAGTACCACGCGCTGACCAATTGCGCCACTGGAGCACTTTGCTGGATTAATTGGTTATGCTAGATGTGGATTTTATTCAATACAATCAGTACAGTCATAAGAATTGAAAAAGAAAATCATTTTTGGTGATGAATGATGAGCAACAAAGGAACATGCATGCCAGATGGCACTTGAATAAGCTGTCCACGGTGATAGAAAAGGTTTAAAAAACAACAAAAACAATGTTATCATAATTAATGTCATATTTTAGCTTCTGTGGTCATTTTTTACAAGCTGAACACTGCAAGACTATTTTACAGTTGAAGCAAGGATAAAATATCAACTCTAGTGATGAGACACTTGCTGTAATGACTTCCAACTCAGACAGGACTTAAACCCACAACCAATGGCTTAGGAGACCAGTGCCTTACCCATTATGCCAGTGGTGCTTACTGATGTTCATATTTAAGACTGTTAGGTTTTTCATAGTCAATTATTTATTTTTGAGGAAAAAGTGAAGCTGGTTACTGTGTTCTTTGCATTACCAAGTCCAGCAAGAAATGTGCTGGTACTATCCAGAGCTGTCAGTATGGATTATCATGCTATATTGCAGAAAATCAATTTGATGCAACTGCTTTACCAACAGTATGTTAATCTTTTCCATTGCTGTTTTGTTGGCTGACTGAAGGAAGATATGCAGTGCATTTGAACCAAAGCAGATGTGTGCTGACAACTTAAATGCACAATCATGTTTGTGTTTTTTCTTTCTTTCTTCCATCCTTTGTAATATCATATTAAATACAAAGGTAGCAGTTTATAATCAATGACTAATGACATAAGAAAAGGAAAAAAAAAACAGTATACAAAGATGCTCCAGGTGAGGCATGAACTCACAACCTCGGCATCGCTCAACAGATACTGTCTTATAAATACCGCGTGCTGACCAATTGCACCACTGGAGCACTTTGCAGCATTAATTGGTTATGCTAGATGTGGATTTTATTCAATACAATCAGTACAGTCATAAGAATTGAAAAAGAAAATCATTTTTGGAGATGAATGATGAGCAACAAAGGAACATGCATGCCAGATGGCACTTGAATAAGCTGTCCACGGTGATAGAAAAGGTTTAAAAAACAACAAAAACAATGTTATCATAATTAATGTCATATTTTAGCTTCTGTGGTCATTTTTTACAAGCTAAACACTGCAAGACTGTTTTACAGTTGAAGCAAGGATAAAATATCAACTGTAGTGATGAGACACTTGCTGTAATGACTTCCACCCCATATGGGACTTGGACCCCGTGGCTTAGGAGGGCAGTGACTTATCCATTATGCCAGTGGTGCTTACTGATGTTCTTATTTAAGACTATTAGGTTTTTAATAGTCAATTATTTATTTTTGAGGAAAAAGTGAAGCTGTTTACTGTGTTCTTTGCATTACCAAGTCCAGCAAGAAATGTGCTGGTACTATCCAGAGCTGTCAGTATGGATTATCATGCTATATTGCAGAAAATCAATTTGATGCAACTGCTTTACCAACAGTATGTTAATCTTTTCCATTGCTGTTTTGTTGGCTGGCTGAAGGAAGATATGCAGTGCATTTGAACCAAAGCAGATGTGTGCTGACAACTTAAATGCACAATCATGTTTGTGTTTTTCTTTCTTTCTTCCATCCTTTGTAATATCATATTAAAAATTAAGGTAGCAGTTTATAATCAATGACTAATGACATAAGAAAAGGAAAAAAACAGTATATAAAGATGCTCCAGGTGAGGCTTGAACTCACAACCTCGGCATTGCTCAACAGATACTGTCTTATAAGACCCATGCACTGATCAATTGCGCCACTGGAGCACTTTGCAGCATTTATTGGTTATGCTAGATGTGGATTTTATTCAATACAATCAGTACAGTCATAAGAATTGAAAAAGAAAATCATTGTTGGTGATGAATGATGAGCAACAAAGGAACATGCATGCCAGATGGCACTTGAATAAGCTGTCCACGGTGATAGAAAAGGCTTAAACAACAACAACAATGTTATCATAATTAATGTCATATTTTAGCTTCTGTGGTCATTTTTTATAAGCTAAACACTGCAAGACTGTTTTACAGTTGAAGCAAGGATAAAATATCAACTCTAGTGATGAGACACTTGCTGTAATGACTTCCACCCCATATGGGACTTGGACCCCCTGGCTTAGGAGGGCAGTGACTTATCCATTATGCCAGTGGTGCTTACTGATGTTCTTATTTAAGACTGTTAGGTTTTTAATAGTCAATTATTTATTTTTGAGGAAAAAGTGAAGCTGTTTACTGTGTTCTTTGCATTACCAAGTCCAACAAGAAATGTGCTGGTACTATCCAAAGCTTTCAGTATGGATTATCATGCTATATTGCAGAAAATCAATTTGATGCAACTGCTTTACCAACAGTATGTTAATCTTTTTCATTGCTGTTTTGTTGGCTGCCTGAAGGAAGATATGCAGTGCATTTGAACCAAAGCAGATGTGTGCTGACAACTTAAATGCACAATCATGTTAGTGTTTTTTCTTTCTTTCTTCCATCCTTTGTAATATCAAAATAAATATTAAGGTAGCAGTTTATAATCAATGACTAATGACATAAGAAAAGGAAAAAAAAAACAGTATACAAAGATGCTCCAGGTGAGGCATGAACTCACAACCTCGGCATCGCTCAACAGATACTGTCTTATAAATACCGCGTGCTGACCAATTGCACCACTGGAGCACTTTGCAGCATTAATTGGTTATGCTAGATGTGGATTTTATTCAATACAATCAGTACAGTCATAAGAATTGAAAAAGAAAATCATTTTTGGAGATGAATGATGCGCAACAAAGGAACATGCATGCCAGATGGCACTTGAATAAGCTGTCCACGGTGATAGAAAAGGTTTAAAAAACAACAACAACAATGTTATCATAATTAATGTCATATTTTAGCTTCTGTGGTCATTTTTTACAAGCTAAACACTGCAAGACTGTTTTACAGTTGAAGCAAGGATAAAATATCAACTGTAGTGATGAGACACTTGCTGTAATGACTTCCACCCCATATGGGACTTGGACCCCGTGGCTTAGGAGGGCAGTGACTTATCCATTATGCCAGTGGTGCTTACTGATGTTCTTATTTAAGACTATTAGGTTTTTAATAGTCAATTATTTATTTTTGAGGAAAATGTGAAGCTGTTTACTGTGTTCTTTGCATTACCAAGTCCAGCAAGAAATGTGCTGGTACTATCCAGAGCTGTCAGTATGGATTATCATGCTATATTGCAGAAAATCAATTTGATGCAACTGCTTTACCAACAGTATGTTAATCTTTTCCATTGCTGTTTTGTTGGCTGGCTGAAGGAAGATATGCAGTGCATTTGAACCAAAGCAGATGTGTGCTGACAACTTAAATGCACAATCATGTTTGTGTTTTTCTTTCTTTCTTCCATCCTTTGTAATATCATATTAAATATTAAGGTAGCAGTTTATAATCAATGACTAATGACATAAGAAAAGGAAAAAAACAGTATATAAAGATGCTCCAGGTGAGGCTTGAACTCACAACCTCGGCATTGCTCAACAGATACTGTCTTATAAGACCTATGCACTGATCAATTGCGCCACTGGAGCACTTTGCAGCATTTATTGGTTATGCTAGATGTGGATTTTATTCAATACAATCAGTACAGTCATAAGAATTGAAAAAGAAAATCATTGTTGGTGATGAATGATGAGCAACAAAGGAACATGCATGCCAGATGGCACTTGAATAAGCTGTCCACGGTGATAGAAAAGGCTTAAACAACAACAACAATGTTATCATAATTAATGTCATATTTTAGCTTCTGTGGTCATTTTTTATAAGCTAAACACTGCAAGACTGTTTTACAGTTGAAGCAAGGATAAAATATCAACTCTAGTGATGAGACACTTGCTGTAATGACTTCCACCCCATATGGGACTTGGACCCCCTGGCTTAGGAGGGCAGTGACATCCATTATGCCAGTGGTGCTTACTGATGTTCTTATTTAAGACTGTTAGGTTTTTAATAGTCAATTATTTATTTTTGAGGAAAAAGTGAAGCTGTTTACTGTGTTCTTTGCATTACCAAGTCCAACAAGAAATGTGCTGGTACTATCCAAAGCTTTCAGTATGGATTATCATGCTATATTGCAGAAAATCAATTTGATGCAACTGCTTTACCAACAGTATGTTAATCTTTTTCATTGCTGTTTTGTTGGCTGCCTGAAGGAAGATATGCAGTGCATTTGAACCAAAGCAGATGTGTGCTGACAACTTAAATGCACAATCATGTTAGTGTTTTTTCTTTCTTTCTTCCATCCTTTGTAATATCAAAATAAATATTAAGGTAGCAGTTTATAATCAATGACTAATGACATAAGAAAAGGAAAAAAAACAGTATACAAAGATGCTCCAGGTGAGGCTTGAACTCACAACCTCGGCATTGCTCAACAGATACTGTCTTATAAGTACCGCGCGCTGACCAATTGCGCCACAGGAGCACCTTGCAGCATTAATTGGTTATGCTAGATGTGGATTTTTTTCAATACAATCAGTACAGTCATAAGAATTGAAAAAGAAAATCATTTTTGGTGATAAATGATGAGCAACAAAGGAACATGCATGTCAGATGGCACTTGAATAAGCTGTCCACGGTGATAGAAAAGGTTTAAAAAACAACAACAACAACAACAACAACAACAATGTTATAATTAATGTAATATTTTAGCTTCTGTGGTCATTTTTTACAAGCTAAACACTGCAAGACTGTTTTACAGTTGAAGCAAGGATAAAATATCAACTCTAGTGATGAGACACTTGCTGTAATGACTTCCAACTCAGACGGGACTTAAACCCACAACCACTGGCTTAGGAGAACAGTGCCTTACCCATTATGCCAGTGGTGCTTACTGATGTTTTTATTTAAGACTGTTAGGTTTCTAATAGTCAATTATTTATTCTTGAGGAAAAAGTGAAGCTGTTTACTGTGTTCTTTGCATTACCAAGTCCAGCAAGAAATGTGCTGGTACTATCCAGAGCTGTCAGTATGGATTATCATGCTATATTGCAGAAAATCAATTTGATGCAACTGCTTTACCAACAGTATGTTAATCTTTTCCATTGCTGTTTTGTTGGCTGACTGAAGGAAGATATGCAGTGCATTTGAACCAAAGCAGATGTGTGCTGACAACTTAAATGCACAATCATGTTTGTGTTTTTTCTTTCTTTTTTCCATCCTTTGTAATATTATATTAAATATTAAGGTAGCAGTTTATAATCAATGACTAATGACATAAGAAAAGGAAAAAAAAACAGTATGCTCCAGGTGATGCTTGAACTCACAACCTCGGCATTGCTCAACAGATTCTGTCTTATAAGAACCGCACGCTGACCAATTGCGCCACTGGAGCACTTTACAGCATTAATTGGTTATGCTAGATGTGGATTTCATTCAATACAATCAGTACAGTCATAAGAATTGAAAAATAAAATCATTTTTGGTAAATGAATGATGAGCAACAAAGGAACATGCATGCCAGATGGCACTTGAATAAGCTGTCCACGGTGATAGAAAAGGTTTAAAAAATAACAACAACAATGTTATCATAATTAATGTCATATTTTAGCTTCTGTGGTAATTTTTTACAAGCTAAACACTGCAAGACTGTTTTATAGTTGAAGCAAGGATAAAATATCAACTCTAGTGATGAGACACTTGCTGTAATGACTTCCAACTGAGACGGGACTTAAATTCACAACCACTGGCTTAGGAGAACAGTGCCTTATCCATTATGCCAGTGGTGCTTACTGATGTCCTTATTTAAGACTGATAGGTTTTTAATAGTCAATTATTTATTTTTGAGGAAAAAGTGAAGCTGTTTACTGTGTTCTTTGCATTACCAAGTCCAACAAGAAATGTGCTGGTACTATCCAAAGCTTTCAGTATGGATTATCATGCTATATTGCAGAAAATCAATTTGATGCAACTGCTTTACCAACAGTATGTTAATCTTTTTCATTGCTGTTTTGTTGGCTGCCTGAAGGAAGATATGCAGTGCATTTGAACCAAAGCAGATGTGTGCTGACAACTTAAATGCACAATCATGTTTGTGTTTTTTCTTTCTTTCTTCCATCCTTTGTAATATCAAAATAAATATTAAGGTAGCAGTTTATAATCAATGACTAATGACATAAGAAAAGGAAAAAAAACAGTATACAAAGATGCTCCAGATGAGGCTTGAACTCACAACCTCGGCATTGCTCAACAGATACTGTCTTATAAGTACCGCACGCTGACCAATTGCGCCACTGGAGCACCTTGTAGCATTAATTGGTTATGCTAGATGTGGATTTTATTCAATACAATCAGTACAGTCATAAGAATTGAAAAAGAAAATCATTTTTGGTGATGAATGATGAGCAACAAAGGAACATGCATGCCAGATGGCACTTGAATAAGCTGTCCACGGTGATAGAAAAGGTTTAAAAAACAACAAAAACAATGTTATCATAATTAATGTCATATTTTAGCTTCTGTGGTCATTTTTTACAAGCTGAACACTGCAAGACTATTTTACAGTTGAAGCAAGGATAAAATATCAACTCTAGTGATGAGACACTTGCTGTAATGACTTCCAACTCAGACAGGACTTAAACCCACAACCAATGGCTTAGGAGACCAGTGCCTTACCCATTATGCCAGTGGTGCTTACTGATGTTCATATTTAAGACTGTTAGGTTTTTCATAGTCAATTATTTATTTTTGAGGAAAAAGTGAAGCTGGTTACTGTGTTCTTTGCATTACCAAGTCCAGCAAGAAATGTGCTGGTACTATCCAGAGCTGTCAGTATGGATTATCATGCTATATTGCAGAAAATCAATTTGATGCAACTGCTTTACCAACAGTATGTTAATCTTTTCCATTGCTGTTTTGTTGGCTGACTGAAGGAAGATATGCAGTGCATTTGAACCAAAGCAGATGTGTGCTGACAACTTAAATGCACAATCATGTTTGTGTTTTTTCTTTCTTTCTTCCATCCTTTGTAATATCATATTAAATACAAAGGTAGCAGTTTATAATCAATGACTAATGACATAAGAAAAGGAAAAAAAAAACAGTATACAAAGATGCTCCAGGTGAGGCATGAACTCACAACCTCGGCATCGCTCAACAGATACTGTCTTATAAATACCGCGTGCTGACCAATTGCACCACTGGAGCACTTTGCAGCATTAATTGGTTATGCTAGATGTGGATTTTATTCAATACAATCAGTACAGTCATAAGAATTGAAAAAGAAAATCATTTTTGGAGATGAATGATGAGCAACAAAGGAACATGCATGCCAGATGGCACTTGAATAAGCTGTCCACGGTGATAGAAAAGGTTTAAAAAACAACAAAAACAATGTTATCATAATTAATGTCATATTTTAGCTTCTGTGGTCATTTTTTACAAGCTAAACACTGCAAGACTGTTTTACAGTTGAAGCAAGGATAAAATATCAACTGTAGTGATGAGACACTTGCTGTAATGACTTCCACCCCATATGGGACTTGGACCCCGTGGCTTAGGAGGGCAGTGACTTATCCATTATGCCAGTGGTGCTTACTGATGTTCTTATTTAAGACTATTAGGTTTTTAATAGTCAATTATTTATTTTTGAGGAAAAAGTGAAGCTGTTTACTGTGTTCTTTGCATTACCAAGTCCAGCAAGAAATGTGCTGGTACTATCCAGAGCTGTCAGTATGGATTATCATGCTATATTGCAGAAAATCAATTTGATGCAACTGCTTTACCAACAGTATGTTAATCTTTTCCATTGCTGTTTTGTTGGCTGGCTGAAGGAAGATATGCAGTGCATTTGAACCAAAGCAGATGTGTGCTGACAACTTAAATGCACAATCATGTTTGTGTTTTTCTTTCTTTCTTCCATCCTTTGTAATATCATATTAAATATTAAGGTAGCAGTTTATAATCAATGACTAATGACATAAGAAAAGGAAAAAAACAGTATATAAAGATGCTCCAGGTGAGGCTTGAACTCACAACCTCGGCATTGCTCAACAGATACTGTCTTATAAGACCCATGCACTGATCAATTGCGCCACTGGAGCACTTTGCAGCATTTATTGGTTATGCTAGATGTGGATTTTATTCAATACAATCAGTACAGTCATAAGAATTGAAAAAGAAAATCATTGTTGGTGATGAATGATGAGCAACAAAGGAACATGCATGCCAGATGGCACTTGAATAAGCTGTCCACGGTGATAGAAAAGGCTTAAACAACAACAACAATGTTATCATAATTAATGTCATATTTTAGCTTCTGTGGTCATTTTTTATAAGCTAAACACTGCAAGACTGTTTTACAGTTGAAGCAAGGATAAAATATCAACTCTAGTGATGAGACACTTGCTGTAATGACTTCCACCCCATATGGGACTTGGACCCCCTGGCTTAGGAGGGCAGTGACTTATCCATTATGCCAGTGGTGCTTACTGATGTTCTTATTTAAGACTGTTAGGTTTTTAATAGTCAATTATTTATTTTTGAGGAAAAAGTGAAGCTGTTTACTGTGTTCTTTGCATTACCAAGTCCAACAAGAAATGTGCTGGTACTATCCAAAGCTTTCAGTATGGATTATCATGCTATATTGCAGAAAATCAATTTGATGCAACTGCTTTACCGACAGTATGTTAATCTTTTTCATTGCTGTTTTGTTGGCTGCCTGAAGGAAGATATGCAGTGCATTTGAACCAAAGCAGATGTGTGCTGACAACTTAAATGCACAATCATGTTAGTGTTTTTTCTTTCTTTCTTCCATCCTTTGTAATATCAAAATAAATATTAAGGTAGCAGTTTATAATCAATGACTAATGACATAAGAAAAGGAAAAAAAAAACAGTATACAAAGATGCTCCAGGTGAGGCATGAACTCACAACCTCGGCATCGCTCAACAGATACTGTCTTATAAATACCGCGTGCTGACCAATTGCACCACTGGAGCACTTTGCAGCATTAATTGGTTATGCTAGATGTGGATTTTATTCAATACAATCAGTACAGTCATAAGAATTGAAAAAGAAAATCATTTTTGGAGATGAATGATGAGCAACAAAGGAACATGCATGCCAGATGGCACTTGAATAAGCTGTCCACGGTGATAGAAAAGGTTTAAAAAACAACAACAACAATGTTATCATAATTAATGTCATATTTTAGCTTCTGTGGTCATTTTTTACAAGCTAAACACTGCAAGACTGTTTTACAGTTGAAGCAAGGATAAAATATCAACTGTAGTGATGAGACACTTGCTGTAATGACTTCCACCCCATATGGGACTTGGACCCCGTGGCTTAGGAGGGCAGTGACTTATCCATTATGCCAGTGGTGCTTACTGATGTTCTTATTTAAGACTATTAGGTTTTTAATAGTCAATTATTTATTTTTGAGGAAAATGTGAAGCTGTTTACTGTGTTCTTTGCATTACCAAGTCCAGCAAGAAATGTGCTGGTACTATCCAGAGCTGTCAGTATGGATTATCATGCTATATTGCAGAAAATCAATTTGATGCAACTGCTTTACCAACAGTATGTTAATCTTTTCCATTGCTGTTTTGTTGGCTGGCTGAAGGAAGATATGCAGTGCATTTGAACCAAAGCAGATGTGTGCTGACAACTTAAATGCACAATCATGTTTGTGTTTTTCTTTCTTTCTTCCATCCTTTGTAATATCATATTAAATATTAAGGTAGCAGTTTATAATCAATGACTAATGACATAAGAAAAGGAAAAAAACAGTATATAAAGATGCTCCAGGTGAGGCTTGAACTCACAACCTCGGCATTGCTCAACAGATACTGTCTTATAAGACCTATGCACTGATCAATTGCGCCACTGGAGCACTTTGCAGCATTTATTGGTTATGCTAGATGTGGATTTTATTCAATACAATCAGTACAGTCATAAGAATTGAAAAAGAAAATCATTGTTGGTGATGAATGATGAGCAACAAAGGAACATGCATGCCAGATGGCACTTGAATAAGCTGTCCACGGTGATAGAAAAGGCTTAAACAACAACAACAATGTTATCATAATTAATGTCATATTTTAGCTTCTGTGGTCATTTTTTATAAGCTAAACACTGCAAGACTGTTTTACAGTTGAAGCAAGGATAAAATATCAACTCTAGTGATGAGACACTTGCTGTAATGACTTCCACCCCATATGGGACTTGGACCCCCTGGCTTAGGAGGGCAGTGACATCCATTATGCCAGTGGTGCTTACTGATGTTCTTATTTAAGACTGTTAGGTTTTTAATAGTCAATTATTTATTTTTGAGGAAAAAGTGAAGCTGTTTACTGTGTTCTTTGCATTACCAAGTCCAACAAGAAATGTGCTGGTACTATCCAAAGCTTTCAGTATGGATTATCATGCTATATTGCAGAAAATCAATTTGATGCAACTGCTTTACCAACAGTATGTTAATCTTTTTCATTGCTGTTTTGTTGGCTGCCTGAAGGAAGATATGCAGTGCATTTGAACCAAAGCAGATGTGTGCTGACAACTTAAATGCACAATCATGTTAGTGTTTTTTCTTTCTTTCTTCCATCCTTTGTAATATCAAAATAAATATTAAGGTAGCAGTTTATAATCAATGACTAATGACATAAGAAAAGGAAAAAAAACAGTATACAAAGATGCTCCAGGTGAGGCTTGAACTCACAACCTCGGCATTGCTCAACAGATACTGTCTTATAAGTACCGCGCGCTGACCAATTGCGCCACAGGAGCACCTTGCAGCATTAATTGGTTATGCTAGATGTGGATTTTTTTCAATACAATCAGTACAGTCATAAGAATTGAAAAAGAAAATCATTTTTGGTGATAAATGATGAGCAACAAAGGAACATGCATGCCAGATGGCACTTGAATAAGCTGTCCACGGTGATAGAAAAGGTTTAAAAAACAACAACAACAACAACAACAACAACAATGTTATAATTAATGTAATATTTTAGCTTCTGTGGTCATTTTTTACAAGCTAAACACTGCAAGACTGTTTTACAGTTGAAGCAAGGATAAAATATCAACTCTAGTGATGAGACACTTGCTGTAATGACTTCCAACTCAGACGGGACTTAAACCCACAACCACTGGCTTAGGAGAACAGTGCCTTACCCATTATGCCAGTGGTGCTTACTGATGTTTTTATTTAAGACTGTTAGGTTTCTAATAGTCAATTATTTATTCTTGAGGAAAAAGTGAAGCTGTTTACTGTGTTCTTTGCATTACCAAGTCCAGCAAGAAATGTGCTGGTACTATCCAGAGCTGTCAGTATGGATTATCATGCTATATTGCAGAAAATCAATTTGATGCAACTGCTTTACCAACAGTATGTTAATCTTTTCCATTGCTGTTTTGTTGGCTGACTGAAGGAAGATATGCAGTGCATTTGAACCAAAGCAGATGTGTGCTGACAACTTAAATGCACAATCATGTTTGTGTTTTTTCTTTCTTTTTTCCATCCTTTGTAATATTATATTAAATATTAAGGTAGCAGTTTATAATCAATGACTAATGACATAAGAAAAGGAAAAAAAAACAGTATGCTCCAGGTGATGCTTGAACTCACAACCTCGGCATTGCTCAACAGATTCTGTCTTATAAGAACCGCACGCTGACCAATTGCGCCACTGGAGCACTTTACAGCATTAATTGGTTATGCTAGATGTGGATTTCATTCAATACAATCAGTACAGTCATAAGAATTGAAAAATAAAATCATTTTTGGTAAATGAATGATGAGCAACAAAGGAACATGCATGCCAGATGGCACTTGAATAAGCTGTCCACGGTGATAGAAAAGGTTTAAAAAATAACAACAACAATGTTATCATAATTAATGTCATATTTTAGCTTCTGTGGTAATTTTTTACAAGCTAAACACTGCAAGACTGTTTTATAGTTGAAGCAAGGATAAAATATCAACTCTAGTGATGAGACACTTGCTGTAATGACTTCCAACTGAGACGGGACTTAAATTCACAACCACTGGCTTAGGAGAACAGTGCCTTATCCATTATGCCAGTGGTGCTTACTGATGTCCTTATTTAAGACTGATAGGTTTTTAATAGTCAATTATTTATTTTTGAGGAAAAAGTGAAGCTGTTTACTGTGTTCTTTGCATTACCAAGTCCAACAAGAAATGTGCTGGTACTATCCAAAGCTTTCAGTATGGATTATCATGCTATATTGCAGAAAATCAATTTGATGCAACTGCTTTACCAACAGTATGTTAATCTTTTTCATTGCTGTTTTGTTGGCTGCCTGAAGGAAGATATGCAGTGCATTTGAACCAAAGCAGATGTGTGCTGACAACTTAAATGCACAATCATGTTTGTGTTTTTTCTTTCTTTCTTCCATCCTTTGTAATATCAAAATAAATATTAAGGTAGCAGTTTATAATCAATGACTAATGACATAAGAAAAGGAAAAAAAACAGTATACAAAGATGCTCCAGATGAGGCTTGAACTCACAACCTCGGCATTGCTCAACAGATACTGTCTTATAAGTACCGCACGCTGACCAATTGCGCCACTGGAGCACCTTGTAGCATTAATTGGTTATGCTAGATGTGGATTTTTTTCAATATAATCAGTACAGTCATAAGAATTGAAAAAGAAAATCATTTTTGGTGATAAATGATGAGCAACAAAGGAACATGCATGCCAGATGGCACTTGAATAAGCTGTCCACGGTGATAGAAAAGGTTTAAAAAACAACAACAACAACAACAATGTTATCATAATTAATGTAATATTTTAGCTTCTGTGGTCATTTTTTACAAGCTAAACACTGCAAGACTGTTTTACAGTTGAAGCAAGGATAAAATATCAACTCTAGTGATGAGACACTTGCTGTAATGACTTCCAACGCAGACGGGACTTAAACCCACAACGACTGGCTTAGGAGAACAGTGCCTTATCCATTATGCCAGTGGTGCTTACTGATGTCCTTATTTAAGACTGATACGTTTTTAATAGTCAATTATTTATTTTTGAAGAAAAGTTAAGCTGTTTACTGTGTTCTTTGCATTGCCAAGTCCAGCAAGAAATGTGCTGGTACTGTCCAGAGCTGTCAGTATGGATTATCATGCTATATTGCAGAAAATCAATTTGATGCAACTGCTTTACCAACAGTATGTTAATCTTTTCCATTGCTGTTTTGTTGGCTGACTGAAGGAAGATATGCAGTGCATTTGAACCAAAGCAGATGTGTGCTGACAACTTAAATGCACAATCATGTTTGTGTTTTTTCTTTCTTTCTTCCATCCTTTGTAATATCATATTAAATACTAAGGTAGCAGTTTATAATCAATGACTAATGACATAAGAAAAGGAAAAAAAAACAGTATACAAAGATGCTCCAGGTGAGGCTTGAACTCACAACTTCAGCATTGCTCAACAGATACTGTCTTATAAGTACCGTGCGCTGACCAATTGCGCCACTGGAGCACTTTGCAGCATTAGTTGGTTATGCTAGATGTGGATTTTATTCAATACAATCAGTACAGTCATAAGAATTGAAAAAGAAAATCATTGTTAGTGATGAATGATGAGCAACAAAGAAACATGCATGCCAGATGGCACTTGAATAAGCTGTCCACGGTGATAGAATAAGGCTTAAACAACAACAACAATGTTATCATAATTAATGTCATATTTTAGCTTCTGTGGTCATTTTTTATAAGCTAAACACTGCAAGACTGTTTTACAGTTGAAGCAAGGATAAAATATCAAATCTAGTGATGAGACACTTGCTGTAATGACTTCCACCCCATATGGGACTTGGACCCCGTGGCTTAGGAGGGCAGTGACTTATCCATTATGCCAGTGGTGCTTACTGATGTTCTTATTTAAGACTGTTATTTTTTTAATAGTCAATTATTTATTTTTGATGAAAAAGTGAAGCTGTTTACTGTGTTCTTTGCATTACCAAGTCCAGCAAGAAATGTGCTGGTACTATCCAGAGCTGTCAGTATGGATTATCATGCTATATTGCAGAAAATCAATTTGATGCAACTGCTTTACCAACAGTATGTTAATCTTTTCCATTGCTGTTTTGTTGGCTGACTGAAGGAAGATATGCAGTGCATTTGAACCAAAGCAGATGTGTGCTGAAAACTTAAATGCACAATCATGTTTGTGTTTTTTCTTTCTTTCTTCCATCCTTTGTAATATCATATTAAATATTAAGGTAGCAGTTTATAATCAATGACTAATGACATAAGAAAAGGAAAACAAACAGTATACAAAGATGCTCCAGGTGAGGCTTGAACTCACAACTTCGGCATTGCTCAACAGATACTGTCTTATAAGTACCGCGCGCTGACCAATTGCACCACTGGAGCACTTTGCAGCATTAATTGGTTATGCTAGATGTGGATTTTATTCAATACAATCAGTACAGTCATAAGAATTGAAAAAGAAAATCATTGTTAGTGATGAATGATGAGCAACAAAGAAACATGCATGCCAGATGGCACTTGAATAAGCTGTCCACGGTGATAGAAAAGGCTTAAACAACAACAACAATGTTATCATAATTAATGTCATATTTTAGCTTCTGTGGTCATTTTTTATAAGCTAAACACTGCAAGACTGTTTTACAGTTGAAGCAAGGATAAAATATCAACTCTAGTGATGAGACACTTGCTGTAATGACTTCCACCCCATATGGGACTTGGACCCCCTGGCTTAGGAGGGCAGTGACTTATCCATTATGCCAGTGGTGCTTACTGATGTTCTTATTTAAGACTGATAGGTTTTTAATAGTCAATTATTTATTTTTGAAAAAAAGTGAAGCTGTTTACTGTGTTCTTTGCATTACCAAGTCCAGCAAGAAATGTGCTGGTACTATCCAGAGCTGTCAGTATGGATTATCATGCTATATTGCAGAAAATCAATTTGATGCAACTGCTTTACCAACAGTATGTTAATCTTTTCCATTGCTGTTTTGTTGGCTGACTGAAGGAAGATATGCAGTGCATTTGAACCAAAGCAGATGTGTGCTGACAACTTAAATGCACAATCATGTTTGTGTTTTTTCTTTCTTTCTTCCATCCTTTGTAATATCATATTAAATATTAAGGTAGCAGTTTATAATCAATTACTAATGACATAAGAAAAGGAAAAAAAAACAGTATTCAAATATGCTCCAGGTGAGGTTTGAACTCACAACCTCGGCATTGCTCAACAGATACTGTCTTATAAGTACCACGCGCTGACCAATTGCGCCACTGGAGCACTTTGCTGGATTAATTGGTTATGCTAGATGTGGATTTTATTCAATACAATCAGTACAGTCATAAGAATTGAAAAAGAAAATCATTTTTGGTGATGAATGATGAGCAACAAAGGAACATGCATGCCAGATGGCACTTGAATAAGCTGTCCACGGTGATAGAAAAGGTTTAAAAAACAACAAAAACAATGTTATCATAATTAATGTCATATTTTAGCTTCTGTGGTCATTTTTTACAAGCTGAACACTGCAAGACTATTTTACAGTTGAAGCAAGGATAAAATATCAACTCTAGTGATGAGACACTTGCTGTAATGACTTCCAACTCAGACGGGACTTAAACCCACAACCACTGGCTTAGGAGAACAGTGCCTTATCCATTATGCCAGTGGTGCTTACTGATGTCCTTATTTAAAACTGATAGGTTTTTAATAGTCAATTATTTATTTTTGAAAAAAAGTGAAGCTGTTTACTGTGTTCTTTGCATTACCAAGTCCAGCAAGAAATGTGCTGGTACTATCCAGAGCTGTCAGTATGGATTATCATGCTATATTGCAGAAAATCAATTTGATGCAACTGCTTTACCAACAGTATGTTAATCTTTTCCATTGCTGTTTTGTTGGCTGACTGAAGGAAGATATGCAGTGCATTTGAACCAAAGCAGATGTGTGCTGACAACTTAAATGCACAATCATGTTTGTGTTTTTCTTTCTTTCTTCCATCCTTTGTAATATCATATTAAATATTAAGGTAGCAGTTTATAATCAATGACTAATGACATAAGAAAAGGAAAAAAAAACAGTATGCTCCAGGTGAGGCTTGAACTCACAACCTCGGCATTGCTCAACAGATTCTGTCTTATAAGAACCACGCGCTGACCAATTGCGCCACTGGAGCACTTTGCAGCATTAATTGGTTATGCTAGATGTGGATTTTATTCAATACAATCAGTACAGTCATAAGAATTGAAAAATAAAATCATTTTTGGTGATGAATGATGAGCAACAAAGGAACATGCATGCCAGACGGCACTTGAGTAAGCTGTCCACAGTGATAGAAAAGGTTTAAAAAATAACAACAACAATGTTATCATAATTAATGTCATATTTTAGCTTCTGTGGTCATTTTTTACAAGCTAAACACTGCAAGACTGTTTTACAGTTGAAGCAAGGATAAAATATCAACTCTAGTGATGAGACACTTGCTGTAATGACTTCCAACTCAGACGGGACTTAAACCCACAACCACAGGCTTAGGAGAACAGTGCCTTACTCATTATGCCAGTGGTGCTTACTGATGTTCTTATTTAAGACTGTTAGGTTTTTAATAGTCAATTATTTATTTTTGAGGAAAAAGTGAAGCTGTTTACTGTGTTCTTTGCATTACCAAGTCCAGCAACAAAAGTGCTGGTACTATCCAGAGCTGTCAGTATGGATTATCATGCTATATTGCAGAAAATCAATTTGATGCAACTGCTTTACCAACAGTATGTTCATCTTTTCCATTGCTGTTTTGTTGGCTGACTGAAGGAAGATATGCAGTGCATTTGAAACAAAGCAGATGTGTGCTGACAACTTAAATGCACAATCATGTTTGTGTTTTTTCTTTCTTTCTTCCATCCTTTGTAATATCATATTACATATTAAGGTAGCAGTTTATAATCAATGACTAATGACATAAGAAAAGGAAAAAAAACAGTATACAAAGATGCTCCAGGTGAGGCTGAAACTCACAACTTTGGCATTGCTCAACAGATACTGTCTTATAAGTACCGTGCGCTGACCAATTGCGCCACTGGAGCACTTTGCAGCATTAGTTGGTTATGCTAGATGTGGATTTTATTCAATACAATCAGTACAGTCATAAGAATTGAAAAAGAAAATCATTTTTGGTGATAAATGATGAGCAACAAAGGAACATGCATGCCAGATGGCACTTGAATAAGCTGTCCACGGTGATAGAAAAGGTTTAAAAAAACAACAACAACAATGTTATCATAATTAATGTCATATTTTAGCTTCTGTGGTCATTTTTTACAAGCTAAACACTGCAAGACTGTTTTACAGTTGAAGCAAGGATAAAATATCAACTTTAGTGACGAAAAACTTGCTGTAATGATTTCCAACTCAGACGGGACTTAAACCCACAACCACTGGCTTAGGAGAACAGTGCCTTACCCATTATGCCAGTGGTGCTTACTGATGTTCTTATTTAAGACTGTTAGGTTTTTAATAGTCAATTATTTATTTTTGAGGAAAAAGTGAAGCTGTTTACTGTGTTCTTTGCATTACCAAGTCCAGCAAGAAATGTGCTGGTACTATCCAGAGCTGTCAGTATGGATTATCATGCTATATTGCAGAAAATCTATTTGATGCAACTGCTTTACCTACAGTATGTTAATCTTTTCCATTGCTGTTTTGTTGGCTGACTGAAGGAAGATATGCAGTGCATTTGAACCAAAGCAGATGTGTGCTGACAACTTAAATGCACAATCATGTTTGTGTTTTTTCTTTCTTTCTTCCATCCTTTGTAATATCATATTAAATATTAAGGTAGCAGTTTATAATCAATGACTAATGACATAAGAAAAGGAAAAAAAAAACAGTATACAAAGATGCTCCAGGTGAGGCTTGAACTCACAACCTCGGCATCGCTCAACAGATACTGTCTTATAAGTACCGCGCGCTGACCAATTGCGCCACTGGAGCACTTTGCAGCAATAATTGGTTATGCTAGATGTGGATTTTATTCAATACAATCAGTACAGTCATAAGAATTGAAAAAGAAAATCATTTATGGTGATGAATGATGAGCAACAAAGGAACATGCATGCCAGACGGCACTTGAATAAGCTGTCCACGGTGATAGAAAAGGTTTAAAAAACAACAACAACAATGTTATCATAATTAATGTCATATTTTAGCTCTGTGGTCATTTTTTACAAGCTAAACACTGCAAGACTGTTTTACAGTTGAAGCAAGGATAAAATATCAACTCTAGTGATGAGACACTTGCTGTAATGACTTCCACCCCATATGGGACTTGGACCCCGTGGCTTAGGAGGGCAGTGACTTATCCATTATGCCACTTGCTGTAATGACTTCCAACTCAGACGGGACTTAAACCCACAACGACTGGCTTAGGAGAACAGTGCCTTATCCATTATGCCAGTGGTGCTTACTGATGTCCTTATTTAAGACTGATAGGTTTTTAATAGTCAATTATTTATTTTTGAAGAAAAGTTAAGCTGTTTACAGTGTTCTTTGCATTGCCAAGTCCAGCAAGAAATGTGCTGGTACTATCCAGAGCTGTCAGTATGGATTATCATGCTATATTGCAGAAAATCAATTTGATGCAACTGCTTTACCAACAGTATGTTAATCTTTTCCATTGCTGTTTTGTTGGCTGACTGAAGGAAGATATGCAGTGCATTTGAACCAAAGCAGATGTGTGCTGACAACTTAAATGCACAATCATGTTTGTGTTTTTTCTTTCTTTCTTCCATCCTTTGTAATATCATATCAAATATTACGGTAGCAGTTTATAATCAATGACTAATGACATAAGAAAAGGAAAAAAAAAACAGTATACAAAGATGCTCCAGGTGAGGCTTGAACTTACAACCTCTGCATTGCTCAACAGATACTGTCTTATAAGTACCGTGCACTGACAAATTGCACCACTGGAGCACTTCGCAGCATTAATTGGTTATGTTAGATGTGGATTTTATTCAATACAATAAGTACAGTCATAAGAATTGAAAAAGAAAATCATTTTTGGTGATGAATGATGAGCAACAAAGGAACATGCATGCCAGATGGCACTTGAATAAGCTGTCCACGGTGATAGAAAAGGTTTAAAAAAACAACAACAACAATGTTATCATAATTAATGTCATATTTTAGCTTCTGTGGTCATTTTTTACAAGCTAAACACTGCAAGACTGTTTTACAGTTGAAGCAAGGATAAAATATCAACTCTAGTGATGAAAAACTTGCTGTAATGATTTCCAACTCAGACAGGACTTAAACCCACAACCACTGGCTTAGGAGAACAGTGCCTTACCCATTATGCCAGTGGTGCTTACTGATGCTCTTATTTAAGATTGTTAGGTTTTTAATAGTCAATTATTTATTTTTGAGGAAAAAGTGAAGCTGTTTACTGTGTTCTTTGCATTACCAAGTCCAGCAAGAAATGTGCTGGTACTATCCAGAGCTGTCAGTATGGATTATCATGCTATATTGCAGAAAATCAATTTGATGCAACTGCTTTACCAACAGTATGTTAATCTTTTCCATTGCTGTTTTGTTGGCTGACTGAAGGAAGATATGCAGTACATTTGAACCAAAGCAGATGTGTGCTGACAACTTAAATGCACAATCATGTTTGTGTTTTTTCTTTCTTTCTTCCATCCTTTGTAATATCATATTAAATATTAAGGTAGCAGTTTATAATCAATGACTAATGACATAAGAAAAGGAAAAAAAAACAGTATACAAAGATGCTCCAGGTGAGGCTTGAACTCACAACCTCGGCATCGCTCAACAGATACTGTCTTATAAGTACCGCGCGCTGACCAATTACGCCACTAGAGCACTTTGCAGCAATAATTGGTTATGCTAGATGTGGATTTTATTCAATACAATCAGTACAGTCATAAGAATTGAAAAAGAAAATCATTTTTGGTGATAAATGATGAGCAACAACGGAACATGCATGCCAGATGGCACTTGAATAAGCTGTCCACGGTGATAGAAAAGGTTTAAAAAACAACAACAACAATGTTATCATAATTAATGTCATATTTTAGCTTCTGTGGTCATTTTTTACAAGCTAAACACTGCAAGACTGTTTTACAGTTGAAGCAAGGATAAAATATCAACTCTAGTGATGAGACACTTGCTGTAATGACTTCCACCCCATATGGGACTTGGACCCCGTGGCATAGGAGGGCAGTGACTTATCCATTATGCCAGTGGTGCTTACTGATGTTCTTATTTAAGACTGTTATTTTTTTAATAGTCAATTATTTATTTTTGAAAAAAAGTGAAGCTGTTTACTGTGTTCTTTGCATTACCAAGTCCAGCAAGAAATGTGCTGGTACTATCCAGAGCTGTCAGTATGGATTATCATGCTATATTGCAGAAAATCAATTTGATGCAACTGCTTTACCAACAGTATGTTAATCATTTCCATTGCTGTTTTGTTGGCTGACTGAAGGAAGATATGCAGTGCATTTGAACCAAAGCAGATGTGTGCTGACAACTAAAATGCACAATCATGTTTGTGTTTTTTCTTTCTCTCTTCCATCCTTTGTAATATCATATTAAATATTAAGGTAGCAGTTTATAATCAATGACTAATGACATTAGAAATAGAAAAAAAACAGTATACAAAGACGCTCCAGATGAGGCTTGAACTCACAACCTCAGCATTGCTCAACAGATACTGTCTTATTAGTACCGGGCGCTGACCAATTGCGCCACTGGAGCACTTTGCAGTATTAATTGGTTATGCTAGATGTGGATTTTATTCAATACAATCAGTACAGTCATAAGAATTGAAAAAGAAAATCATTTTTGGTAATGAATGATGAGCAACAAAGGAACATGCATGCCAGATGGCACTTGAATAAGCTGTCCACGGTGATAGAAAAGGTTTAAAAAACAACAACAAAAATGTTATCATAATTAATGTCATATTTTAGCTTCTGTGGTCATTTTTTACAAGCTAAACACTGCAAGACTGTTTTACAGTTGAAGCAAGGATAAAATATCAACTGTAGTGATGAGACACTTGCTGTAATGACTTCCACCCCATATGGGACTTGGACCCCGTGGCTTAGGAGGGCAGTGACTTATCCATTATGCCAGTGGTGCTTACTGATGTTCTTATTTAAGACTATTAGGTTTTTAATAGTCAATTATTTATTTTTGAGGAAAAAGTGAAGCTGTTTACTGTGTTCTTTGCATTACCAAGTCCAGCAAGAAATGTGCTCGTACTATCCAGAGCTGTCAGTATGGATTATCATGCTATATTGCAGAAAATCAATTTGATGCAACTGCTTTACCAACAGTATGTTAATCTTTTCCATTGCTGTTTTGTTGGCTGGCTGAAGGAAGATATGCAGTGCATTTGAACCAAAGCAGATGTGTGCTGACAACTTAAATGCACAATCATGTTTGTGTTTTTCTTTCATCCTTTGTAATATCATATTAAATATTAAGGTAGCAGTTTATAATCAATGACTAATGACATAAGAAAAGGAAAAAAACATTATATAAAGATTCTTCAGGTGAGGCTTGAACTCACAACCTCGGCATTGCTCAACAAATACTGTCCTATAAGTACCATGCGCTGATCAATTGCGCCTCTGGAGCACTTTGCAGCATTGATTGGTTATGCTAGATGTGGATTTTATTCAATACAATCAGTACAGTCATAAGAATTGAAACTGCTTTACCAACAGTATGTTCATCTTTTCCATTGCTGTTTTGTTGGCTGACTGAAGGAAGATATGCAGTGCATTTGAAACAAAGCAGATGTGTGCTGACAACTTAAATGCACAATCATGTTTGTGTTTTTTCTTTCTTTCTTCCATCCTTTGTAATATCATATTAAATATTAAGGTAGCAGTTTATAATCAATGACTAATGACATAAGAAAAGGAAAAAAAACAGTGTACAAAGATGCTCCAGGTGAGGCTTGAACTCACAACTTTGGCATTGCTCAACATATACTGTCTTATAAGTACCGCGCGCTGACCAATTGCGCCACTGGAGCACTTTGCAGCATTGATTGGTTATGCTAGATGTGGATTTTATTCAATACAATAAGTACAGTCATAAGAATTGAAAAAGAAAATCATTTTTGGTGATGAATGATGAGCAACAAAGGAACATGCATGCCAGATGGCACTTGAATAAGCTGTCCACGGTGATAGAAAAGGTTTAAAAAACAACAACAACAACAATGTTATCATAATTAATGTCATATTTTAGCTCTGTGGTCATTTTTTACAAGCTAAACACTGCAAGACTGTTTTACAGTTGAAGCAAGGATAAAATATCAACTCTAGTGATGAGACACTTGCTGTAATGACTTCCACCCCATATGGGACTTGGACCCCCTGGCTTAGGAGGGCAGTGACTTATTCATTATGCCAGTGGTGCTTACTGATGTTCTTATTTAAGACTGTTAGGTTTTTAATAGTCAATTATTTATTTTTGAGGAAAAAGTGAAGCTGTTTACTGTGTTCTTTGCATTACCAAGTCCAGCAAGAAATGTGCTGGTACTATCCAGAGCTGTCAGTATGGATTATCATGCTATATTGCAGAAAATCTATTTGATGCAACTGCTTTACCTACAGTATGTTAATCTTTTCCATTGCTGTTTTGTTGGCTGACTGAAGGAAGATATGCAGTGCATTTGAACCAAAGCAGATGTGTGCTGACAACTTAAATGCACAATCATGTTTGTGTTTTTTCTTTCTTTCTTCCATCCTTTGTAATATCATATTAAACACTAAGGTAGCAGTTTATAATCAATGACTAATGACATAAGAAAAGGAAAAAAAACAGTATACAAAGATGCTCCAGGTGAGGCTTGAACTCACAAACTCGGCATCGCTCAACAGATACTGTCTTATAAGTACCGCGTGCTGACCAATTGCGCCACTGGAGCACTTTGCAGCATTAGTTGGTTATGCTAGATGTGGATTTTATTCAATACAATCAGTACAGTCATAAGAATTGAAAAAGAAAATCATTTTTGGTGATAAATGATGAGCAACAAAGGAACATGCATGCCAGATGGCACTTGAATAAGCTGTCCACGGTGATAGAAAAGGTTTAAAAAAACAACAACAACAATGTTATCATAATTAATGTCATATTTTAGCTTCTGTGGTCATTTTTTACAAGCTAAACACTGCAAGACTGTTTTACAGTTGAAGCAAGGATAAAATATCAACTTTAGTGATGAAAAACTTGCTGTAATGATTTCCAACTCAGACAGGACTTAAACCCACAACCACTGGCTTAGGAGAACAGTGCCTTACCCATTATGCCAGTGGTGCTTACTGATGCTCTTATTTAAGATTGTTAGGTTTTTAATAGTCAATTGTTTATTTTTGAGGAAAAAGTGAAGCTGTTTACTGTGTTCTTTGCATTACCAAGTCCAGCAAGAAATGTGCTGGTACTATCCAGAGCTGTCAGTATGGATTATCATGCTATATTGCAGAAAATCAATTTGATGCAACTGCTTTACCAACAGTATGTTAATCTTTTCCATTGCTGTTTTGTTGGCTGACTGAAGGAAGATATGCAGTACATTTAAACCAAAGCAGATGTGTGCTGACAACTTAAATGCACAATCATGTTTGTGTTTTTTCTTTCTTTCTTCCATCCTTTGTAATATCATATTAAATATTAAGGTAGCAGTTTATAATCAATGACTAATGACATAAGAAAAGGAAAAAAACATTATATAAAGATTCTTCAGGTGAGGCTTGAACTCACAACCTCGGCATTGCTCAACAAATACTGTCCTATAAGTACCATGCACTGATCAATTGCGCCACTGGAGCACTTTGTAGCATTGATTGGTTATGCTAGATGTGGATTTTATTCAATACAATCAGTACAGTCATAAGAATTGAAACTGCTTTACCAACAGTATGTTCATCTTTTCCATTGCTGTTTTGTTGGCTGACTGAAGGAAGATATGCAGTGCATTTGAAACAAAGCAGATGTGTGCTGACAACTTAAATGCACAATCATGTTTGTGTTTTTTCTTTCTTTCTTCCATCCTTTGTAATATCATATTAAATATTAAGGTAGCAGTTTATAATCAATGACTAATGACATAAGAAAAGGAAAAAAAAACAGTATGCTCCAGGTGAGGCTTGAACTCACAACCTCGGCATTGCTCAACAGATTCTGTTTTATAAGAACCGCGCGCTGACCAATTGCGCCACTGGAGTACTTTGCAGCATTAATTGGTTATGCTAGATGTGGATTTTATTCAATACAATCAGTACAGTCATAAGAATTGAAAAATAAAATCATTTTTGGTGATGAATGATGAGCAACAAAGGAACATGCATGCCAGATGGCACTTGAGTAAGCTGTCCACGGTGATAGAAAAGGTTTAAAAAATAACAACAACAATGTTATCATAATTAATGTCATATTTTAGCTTCTGTGGTCATTTTTTACAAGCTAAACACTGCAAGACTGTTTTACAGTTGAAGCAAGGATAAAATATCAACTCTAGTGATGAGACACTTGCTGTAATGACTTCCAACTGAGACGGGACTTAAATTCACAACCACTGGCTTAGGAGAACAGTGCCTTATCCATTATGCCAGTGGTGCTTACTGATGTCCTTATTTAAGACTGATAGGTTTTTAATAGTCAATTATTTATTTTTGAAAAAAAGTGAAGCTGTTTACTGTGTTCTTTGCATTACCAAGTCCAGCAAGAAATGTGCTGGTACTATCCAGAGCTGTCAGTATGGATTATCATGCTATATTGCAGAAAATCAATTTGATGCAACAGCTTTACCAACAGTATGTTAATCTTTTCCATTGCTGTTTTGTTGGCTGACTGAAGGAAGATATGCAGTGCATTTGAACCAAAGCAGATGTGTGCTGACAACTTAAATGCACAATCATGTTTGTGTTTTTTCTTTCTTTCTTCCATCCTTTGTAATATCATATCAAATATTACGGTAGCAGTTTATAATCAATGACTAATGACATAAGAAAAGGAAAAAAAAACAGTATACAAAGATGCTCCAGGTGAGGCTTGAACTTACAACCTCTGCATTGCTCAACAGATACTGTCTTATAAGTACCGTGCACTGACAAATTGCACCACTGGAGCACTTTGCAGCATTAATTGGTTATGCTAGATGTGGATTTTATTCAATACAATAAGTACAGTCATAAGAATTGAAAAAGAAAATCATTTTTGGTGATGAATGATGAGCAACAAAGGAACATGCATGCCAGATGGCACTTGAATAAGCTGTCCACGGTGATAGAAAAGGTTTAAAAAACAACAACAACAACAATGTTATCATAATTAATGTCATATTTTAGCTCTGTGGTCATTTTTTACAAGCTAAACACTGCAAGACTGTTTTACAGTTGAAGCAAGGATAAAATATCAACTCTAGTGATGAGACACTTGCTGTAATGACTTCCACCCCATATGGGACTTGGACCCCCTGGCTTAGGAGGGCAGTGACTTATTCATTATGCCAGTGGTACTTACTGATGTTCTTATTTAAGACTGTTAGGTTTTTAATAGTCAATTATTTATTTTTGAGGAAAAAGTGAAGCTGTTTACTGTGTTCTTTGCATTACCAAGTCCAGCAAGAAATGTGCTGGTACTATCCAGAGCTGTCAGTATGGATTATCATGCTATATTGCAGAAAATCTATTTGATGCAACTGCTTTACCTACAGTATGTTAATCTTTTCCATTGCTGTTTTGTTGGCTGACTGAAGGAAGATATGCAGTGCATTTGAACCAAAGCAGATGTGTGCTGACAACTTAAATGCACAATCATGTTTGTGTTTTTTCTTTCTTTCTTCCATCCTTTGTAATATCATATTAAATATTAAGGTAGCACTTTATAATCAATGACTAATAACATAAGAAAAGGAAAAAAAAAACATTATACAAAGATGCTCCAGGTGAGGCTTGAACTCACAACCTCGGCATCGCTCAACAGATACTGTCTTATAAGTACCGCGCGCTGACCAATTGCACCACTGGAGCACTTTGCAGCATTAGTTGGTTATGCTAGATGTGGATTTTATTCAATACAATCAGTACAGTCATAAGAATTGAAAAAGAAAATCATTTTTGGTGATAAATGATGAGCAACAAAGGAACATGCATGCCAGATGGCACTTGAATAAGCTGTCCACGGTGATAGAAAAGGTTTAAAAAACAACAACAACAACAACAATGTTATCATAATTAATGTCATATTTTAGCTTTTGTGGTCATTTTTTACAAGCTAAACACTGCAAGACTGTTTTACAGTTGAAGCAAGGATAAAATATCAACTCTAGTGATTAAACACTTGCTGTAATGACTTCCAACTCAGACGGGACTTAAACCCACAACCACTGGCTTAGGAGAACAGTGCCTTACCCATTATGCCAGTGGTGCTTACTGATGTTCTTTTTTAAGACTGTTAGAATTCTAATAGTCAATTAAATATTTTTGAAAAAAAGTGAAGCTGTTTACTGTGTTCTTTCCATTACCAAGTCCAGCAAGAAATGTGCTGGTACTATCCAGAGCTGTCAGTATGGATTATCATGCTATATTGCAGAAAATCAATTTGATGCAACTGCTTTACCAACAGTATGTTAATCTTTTCCATTGCTGTTTTGTTGGCTGGCTGAAGGAAGATATGCAGTGCATTTGAACCAAAGCAGATGTGTGCTGACAATTTAAATGCACAATCATGTTTGTGTTTTTCTTTCTTTCTTCCATCCTTTGTAATATCATATTAAATATTAAGGTAGCAGTTTATAATCAATGACTAATGACATAAGAAAAGGAAAAAAAACATTATATAAAGATTCTTCAGATGAGGCTTGAACTCACAACCTCGGCATTGCTCAACAAATACGGTCCTATAAGTACCGTGCGCTGATCAATTGCGCCACTGGAGCACTTTGCAGCATTGATTGGTTATGCTAGATGTGGATTTTATTCAATACAATCAGTACAGTCATAAGAATTGAAACTGCTTTACCAACAGTATGTTCATCTTTTCCATTGCTGTTTTGTTGGCTGACTGAAGGAAGATATGCAGTGCATTTGAAACAAAGCAGATGTGTGCTGACAACTTAAATGCACAATCATGTTTGTGTTTTTTCTTTCTTTCTTCCATCCTTTGTAATATCATATTAAATATTAAGGTAGCAGTTTATAATCAATGACTAATGACATAAGAAAAGGAAAAAAAGCAGTATACAAAGAAGCTCCAGGTGAGGCTTGAACGTACAACCTCGGCATTGCTCAACAGATACTGTTTTATAAGTACCGCGCACTGACCAATTGCGCCAGTGGAGCACTTTGCATCATTGATTGGTTATGCTAGATGTGGATTTTATTCAATACAATCAGTACAGTCATAAGAATTGAAAAAGAAAATCATTTTTGGTGATGAATGATGAGCAACAAAGGAACATGCATGCCAGATGGCACTTGAATAAGCTGTCCACGGTGATAAAAAAGGTTTAAAAAATAACAACAACAATGTTATCATAATTAATGTCATATTTTAGCTTCTGTGGTCATTTTTTACATACTAAACACTGCAAGACTGTTTTACAGTTGAAGCAAGGATAAAATATCAACTCTAGTGATGAGACACTTGCTGTAATTACTTCCACCCCATATGGGACTTGGACCCCCTGGCTTAGGAGGGCATTGACTTATCCATTATGCCAGTGGTGCTTACTGATGTTCTTATTTAAGACTGTTAGGTTTTTAATAGTCAATTATTTATTTTTGATGAAAAAGTGAAGCTGTTTACTGTGTTATTTGCATTACCAAGTCCAGCAAGAAATGTGCTGGTACTATCCAGAGCTGTCAGTATGGATTATCATGCTATATTGCTGAAAATCAATTTGATGCAACTGCTTTACCAACAGTATGTTAATCTTTTCCATTGCTGTTTTGTTGGCTGACTGAAGGAAGATATGCAGTGCATTTGAACCAAAGCAGATGTGTGCTGACAACTAAAATGCACAATCATGTTTGTGTTTTTTCTTTCTTTCTTCCATCCTTTGTAATATCATATTAAATATTAAGGTAGCAGTTTATAATCAATGACTAATGACATAAGAAAAGGAAAAAAAAACAGTATGCTCCAGGTGAGGCTTGAACTCACAACCTCGGCATTGCTCAACAGATTCTGTTTTATAAGAACCGCGCGCTGACCAATTGCGCCACTGGAGCACTTTGCAGCATTAATTGGTTATGCTAGATGTGGATTTTATTCAATACAATCAGTACAGTCATAAGAATTGAAAAATAAAATCATTTTTGGTGATGAATGATGAGCAACAAAGGAACATGCATGCCAGATGGCACTTGAGTAAGCTGTCCACGGTGATAGAAAAGGTTTAAAAAATAACAACAACAATGTTATCATAATTAATGTCATATTTTAGCTTCTGTGGTCATTTTTTACAAGCTAAACACTGCAAGACTGTTTTACAGTTGAAGCAAGGATAAAATATCAACTCTAGTGATGAGACACTTGCTGTAATGACTTCCAACTCAGACGGGACTTAAACCCTCAACCACTGGCTTAGGAGAACAGTGCCTTATCCATTATGCCAGTGGTGCTTACTGATGTCCTTATTTAAGACTGATAGGTTTTTAATAGTCAATTATTTATTTTTGAAAAAAAGTGAAGCTGTTTACTGTGTTCTTTGCATTACCAAGTCCAGCAAGAAATGTGCTGGTACTATCCAGAGCTGTCAGTATGGATTATCATGCTATATTGCAGAAAATCAATTTGATGCAACTGCTTTACCAACAGTATGTTAATCTTTTCCATTGCTGTTTTGTTGGCTGACTGAAGGAAGATATGCAGTGCATTTGAACCAAAGCAGATGTGTGCTGACAACTTAAATGCACAATCATGTTTGTGTTTTTTCTTTCTTTCTTCCATCCTTTGTAATATCATATTAAATATTAAGGTAGCAGTTTATAATCAATTACTAATGACATAAGAAAAGGAAAAAAAAAACAGTATACAAAGATGCTCCAGGTGAGGCTTGAACTCACAACCTCAGCATCGCTCAACAGATACTGTCTTATAAGTACCGCGTGCTGACCAATTGCGCCACTGGAGCACTTTGCAGCATTAATTGGTTATGCTAGATGTGGATTTTATTCAATACAATCAGTACAGTCATAAGAATTGAAAAAGAAAATCATTATTGGTGATGAATGATGAGCAACAAAGGAACATGCATGCCAGATGGCACTTGAATAAGCTGTCCACGGTAATAGAAAAGGTTTAAAAAACAACAAAAACAATGTTATCATAATTAATGTCATATTTTAGCTTCTGTGGTCATTTTTTACAAGCTAAACACTGCAAGACTGTTTTACAGTTGAAGCAAGGATAAAATATCAACTCTAGTGATGAGACACTTGCTGTAATGACTTCCACCCCATATGGGATTTGGACCCCGTGGCTTAGGAGGGCAGTGACTTATCCATTATGCCAGTGGTGCTTACTGATGTTCTTATTTAAGACTGATATTTTTTTAATAGTCAATTATTTATTTTTGATGAAAAAGTGAAGCTGTTTACTGTGTTCTTTGCATTACCAAGTCCAGCATGAAATGTGCTGGTACTATCCAGAGCTGTCAGTATGGATTATCATGCTATATTGCAGAAAATCAATTTAATGCAACTGCTTTACCAACAGTATGTTAATCTTTTCCATTGCTGTTTTGTTGGCTGACTGAAGGAAGACATGCAGTGCATTTGAACCAAAGCAGATGTGTGCTGACAACTTAAATGCACAATCATGTTTGTGTTTGTTTTTTCTTTCTTTCTTCCATCCTTTGTAATATCATATTAAATACTAAGGTAGCAGTTTATAATCAATGAATAATGACATAAGAAAAGGAAAAAAAAAACAGTATACAAAGATGCTCCAGGTGAGGCTTTAACTCACAACCTCGGCATCGCTCCACAGATACTGTCTTATAAGTACCGCGCGCTGACCAATTGCGCCACTGGAGCACTTTGCAGCAATAATTGGTTATGCTAGATGTGGATTTTATTCAATACAATCAGTACAGTCATAAGAATTGAAAAAGAAAATCATTTTTGGTGATAAATGATGAGCAACAAAGGAACATGCATGCCAGATGGCACTTGAATAAGCTGTCCACGGTGATAGAAAAGGTTTAAAAAACAACAACAACAATGTTATCATAATTAATGTCATATTTTAGCTCTGTGGTCATTTTTTACAAGCTAAACACTGCAAGACTGTTTTACAGTTGAAGCAAGGATAAAATATCAACTCTAGTGATGAGACACTTGCTGTAATGACTTCCACCCCATATGGGACTTGGACCCCCTGGCTTAGGAGGGCAGTGACTTATTCATTATGCCAGTGGTGCTTACTGATGTTCTTATTTAAGACAGTTAGGTTTTTAATAGTCAATTATTTATTTTTGAGGAAAAAGTGAAGCTGTTTACTGTGTTCTTTGCATTACCAAGTCCAGCAAGAAATGTGCTGGTACTATCCAGAGCTGTCAGTATGGATTATCATGCTATATTGCAGAAAATCTATTTGATGCAACTGCTTTACCTACAGTATGTTAATCTTTTCCATTGCTGTTTTGTTGGCTGACTGAAGGAAGATATGCAGTGCATTTGAACCAAAGCAGATGTGTGCTGACAACTTAAATGCACAATCATGTTTGTGTTTTTTCTTTCTTTCTTCCATCCTTTGTAATATCATATTAAATATTAAGGTAGCAGTTTATAATCAATGACTAATGACATAAGAAAAGGAAAAAAAAAACATTATACAAAGATGCTCCAGGTGAGGCTTGAACTCACAACCTCGGCATCGCTCAACAGATACTGTCTTATAAGTACCGCGCGCTGACCAATTGCACCACTGGTGCACTTTGCAGCATTAGTTGGTTATGCTAGATGTGGATTTTATTCAATACAATCAGTACAGTCATAAGAATTGAAAAAGAAAATCATTTTTGGTGATAAATGATGAGCAACAAAGGAACATGCATGCCAGATGGCACTTGAATAAGCTGTCCACGGTGATAGAAAAGGTTTAAAAAACAACAACAACAACAACAATGTTATCATAATTAATGTCATATTTTAGCTTCTGTGGTCATTTTTTACAAGCTAAACACTGCAAGACTGTTTTACAGTTGAAGCAAGGATAAAATATCAACTCTAGTGATTAAACACTTGCTGTAATGACTTCCAACTCAGACGGGACTTAAACCGACAACCACTGGCTTAGGAGAACAGTGCCTTACCCATTATGCCAGTGGTGCTTACTGATGTTCTTTTTTAAGACTGTTAGAATTCTAATAGTCAATTAAATATTTTTGAAAAAAGTGAAGCTGTTTACTGTGTTCTTTCCATTACCAAGTCCAGCAAGAAATGTGCTGGTACTATCCAGAGCTGTCAGTATGGATTATCATGCTATATTGCAGAAAATCAATTTGATGCAACTGCTTTACCAACAGTATGTTAATCTTTTCCATTGCTGTTTTGTTGGCTGGGTGAAGGAAGATATGCAGTGCATTTGAACCAAAGCAGATGTGTGCTGACAACTTAAATGCACAATCATGTTTGTGTTTTTTCTTTCTTTCTTCCATCCTTTGTAATATCATATTAAATATTAAGGTAGCAGTTTATAATCAATGACTAATGACATAAAAAAAAGGAAAAAAAAACATTAAACAAAGCTGCTCCAAGTGAGGCTTGAACTCACAACCTCGGCATTGCTCAACAGATACTGTCTTATAAGTACCGCGCACTGACCAATTGCGCCACTGGAGCACTTTGCAGCATTAATTGGTTATGCTAGATGTGGATTTTATTCAATACAATCAGTACAGTCATAAGAATTGAAAAAGAAAATCATTTTTGGTGATGAATGATGAGCAACAAAGGAACATGCATGCCAGATGGCACTTGAATAAGCTGTCCACTGTGATAGAAAAGGTTTAAAAAACAACAACAACAATGTTATCCTAATTAATGTCATATTTTAGCTTCTGTGGTCATTTTTTACAAGCTAAACACTGCAAGACTGTTTTACAGTTGAAGCAAGGATAAAATATCAACTCTAGTGATGAGACACTTGCTGTAATGACTTCCAACTCAGACGGGACTTAAACCCACAACCACTGGCTTAGGAGAACAGTGCCTTATCCATTATGCCAGTGGTGCTTACTGATGTCCTTATTTAAGACTGTTAGGTTTTTAATAGTCAATTATTTATTTTTGAAAAAAAGTGAAGCTGTTTACTGTGTTCTTTGCATTACTAAGTCCAGCAAGAAATGTGCTGGTACTATCCAGAGCTGTAAGTATGGATTATCATGCTATATTGCAGAAAATCAATTTGATGCAACTGCTTTACCAACAGTATGTTAATCTTTTCCATTGCTGTTTTGTTGGCTGACTGAAGGAAGATATGCCGTGCATTTGAACCAAAGCAGATGTGTGCTGACAACTTAAATGCACAATCATTAGAGATGAGCGGGTTCGGTTCCTCGGAATCCGAACCCGCCCGAACTTCAGCTTTTTTTACACGGATCCGAGCGACTCGGATCTTCCCGCCTTGCTCGGTTAACCCGAGCACGCCCGAACGTCATCATGACGCTGTCGGATTCTCGCGAGGCTCGGATTCTATCGCGAGACTCGGATTCTATATAAGGAGCCGCGCGTCGCCGCCATTTTCACACGTGCATTGAGATTGATAGGGAGAGGACGTGGCTGGCGTCCTCTCCATTTAGATTATAAGAGAGAGAGATTTACTGGAGCTTAGGACTAGGAGGAGTACTGTAGAAGTGTAGAGAGTGCAGAGAGTTTACTAGTGAGTGACCACCAGACAGTGCAGTTTATTTAATATATCCGTTCTCTGCCTGAAAAAAGCGATACACACAGTGACTCAGTCACATACCATATCTGTGTGCACTGCTCAGGCTCAGCCCAGTGTGCTGCATCATCTATATATATTATATATCTGTCTGACTGCTCAGCTCACACAGCTTATAATTGTGGGGGAGACTGGGGAGCACTGCAGTGCCAGTTATAGGTTATAGCAGGAGCCAGGAGTACATAATATTATATAGTGAGTGACCACCAGACAGTGCAGTTTATTTAATATATCCGTTCTCTGCCTGAAAAAAGCGATACACACAGTGACTCAGTCACATACCATATCTGTGTGCACTGCTCAGGCTCAGCCCAGTGTGCTGCATCATCTATATATATTATATATCTGTCTGACTGCTCAGCTCACACAGCTTATAATTGTGGGGGAGACTGGGGAGCACTGCAGTGCCAGTTATAGGTTATAGCAGGAGCCAGGAGTACATAATATTATATAGTGAGTGACCACCAGACAGTGCAGTTTATTTAATATATCCGTTCTCTGCCTGAAAAAAGCGATACACACAGTGACTCAGTCACATACCATATCTGTGTGCACTGCTCAGGCTCAGCCCAGTGTGCTGCATCATCTATATATATTATATATCTGTCTGACTGCTCAGCTCACACAGCTTATAATTGTGGGGGAGACTGGGGAGCACTGCAGTGCCAGTTATAGGTTATAGCAGGAGCCAGGAGTACATAATATTATATTAAAATTAAACAGTGCACACTTTTGCTGCAGGAGTGCCACTGCCAGTGTGACTGACCAGTGACCTGACCACACTGACCACCAGTATAGTTAGTAGTATACTTATATTGTGATTGCCTGAAAAAGTTAAACACTCGTCGTGTGACTTCACTTGTGTGTTGTTGTTTTTTTTATTCTATAAAAATAAAACTCATTCTGCTGACAGACAGTGTCCAGCAGGTCCGTCATTATATAATATATAATATATACCTGTCCGGCTGCAGTAGTGATATATATATATTTTTTATATCATTTATCATCCAGTCGCAGCAGACACAGTACGGTAGTTCACGGCTGTGGCTACCTCTGTGTCTGCACTCGGCAGGCAGTCCGTCCATAATTGTATACCACCTAACCGTGGTTTTTTTTTCTTCTTTATACATACATACTACTACGACATCTCTTTATCAACCAGTCTATATTAGCAGCAGACACAGTACAGTACGGTAGTTCACGGCTGTGGCTACCTCTGTGTCTGCACTCGGCAGGCAGTCCGTCCATAATTGTATACCACCTAACCGTGGTTTTTTTTTCTTTCTTCTTTATACATACATAGTTACATAGACATCTCTTTATCAACCAGTCTATATTAGCAGCAGACACAGTACAGTACGGTAGTTCACGGCTGTGGCTACCTCTGTGTCTGCACTCGGCAGGCAGTCCGTCCATAATTGTATACCACCTAACCGTGGTTTTTTTTTCTTTCTTCTTTATACATACATAGTTACATAGACATCTCTTTATCAACCAGTCTATATTAGCAGCAGACACAGTACAGTACGGTAGTTCACGGCTGTGGCTACCTCTGTGTCTGCACTCGGCAGGCAGTCCGTCCATAATTGTATACCACCTAACCGTGGTTTTTTTTTCTTTCTTCTTTATACATACATAGTTACATAGACATCTCTTTATCAACCAGTCTATATTAGCAGCAGACACAGTACAGTACGGTAGTTCACGGCTGTGGCTACCTCTGTGTCTGCACTCGGCAGGCAGTCCGTCCATAATTGTATACCACCTAACCGTGGTTTTTTTTTCTTTCTTCTTTATACATACATACTACTACGACATCTCTTTATCAACCAGTCTATATTATTAGCAGCAGACACAGTACAGTACGGTAGTTCACGGCTGTGGCTACCTCTGTGTCTGCACTCGGCAGGCAGTCCGTCCATAATTGTATACCACCTAACCGTGGTTTTTTTTTCTTTCTTCTTTATACATACATAGTTACATAGACATCTCTTTATCAACCAGTCTATATTAGCAGCAGACACAGTACAGTACGGTAGTTCACGGCTGTGGCTACCTCTGTGTCTGCACTCGGCAGGCAGTCCATAATTGTATACTAGTATCCATCTCCATTGTTTACCTGAGGTGCCTTTTAGTTGTGCCTATTAAAATATGGAGAACAAAAATGTTGAGGTTCCAAAATTAGGGAAAGATCAAGATCCACTTCCACCTCGTGCTGAAGCTGCTGCCACTAGTCATGGCCGAGATGATGAAATGCCAGCAACGTCGTCTGCCAAGGCCGATGCCCAATGTCATAGTACAGAGCATGTCAAATCCAAAACACCAAATATCAGAAAAAAAAGGACTCCAAAACCTAAAATAAAATTGTCGGAGGAGAAGCGTAAACTTGCCAATATGCCATTTACGACACGGAGTGGCAAGGAACGGCTGAGGCCCTGGCCTATGTTCATGGCTAGTGGTTCAGCTTCACATGAGGATGGAAGCACTCAGCCTCTCGCTAGAAAAATGAAAAGACTCAAGCTGGCAAAAGCAGCACAGCAAAGAACTGTGCATTCTTCGAAATCCCAAATCCACAAGGAGAGTCCAATTGTGTCGGTTGCAATGCCTGACCTTCCCAACACTGGACGTGAAGAGCATGCGCCTTCCACCATTTGCACGCCCCCTGCAAGTGCTGGAAGGAGCACCCGCAATCCAGTTCCTGATAGTCAGATTGAAGATGTCAGTGTTGAAGTACACCAGGATGAGGAGGATATGGGTGTTGCTGGCGCTGGGGAGGAAATTGACCAGGAGGATTCTGATGGTGAGGTGGTTTGTTTAAGTCAGGCACCCGGGGAGACACCTGTTGTCCGTGGGAGGAATATGGCCGTTGACATGCCAGGTGAAAATACCAAAAAAATCAGCTCTTCGGTGTGGAGGTATATCACCAGAAATGCGGACAACAGGTGTCAAGCCGTGTGTTCCCTTTGTCAAGCTGTAATAAGTAGGGGTAAGGACGTTAACCACCTCGGAACATCCTCCCTTATACGTCACCTGCAGCGCATTCATAATAAGTCAGTGACAAGTTCAAAAACTTTGGGTGACAGCGGAAGCAGTCCACTGACCAGTAAATCCCTTCCTCTTGTAACCAAGCTCACGCAAACCACCCCACCAACTCCCTCAGTGTCAATTTCCTCCTTCCCCAGGAATGCCAATAGTCCTGCAGGCCATGTCACTGGCAATTCTGACGAGTCCTCTCCTGCCTGGGATTCCTCCGATGCATCCTTGCGTGTAACGCCTACTGCTGCTGAGCTGCTGTTGTTGCTGCTGGGAGTCGATGGTCATCCCAGAGGGGAAGTCGTAAGCCCACTTGTACTACTTCCAGTAAGCAATTGACTGTTCAACAGTCCTTTGCGAGGAAGATGAAATATCACAGCAGTCATCCTGCTGCAAAGCGGATAACTGAGGCCTTGACAACTATGTTGGTGTTAGACGTGCGTCCGGTATCCGCCGTTAGTTCACAGGGAACTAGACAATTTATTGAGGCAGTGTGCCCCCGTTACCAAATACCATCTAGGTTCCACTTCTCTAGGCAGGCGATACCGAGAATGTACACGGACGTCAGAAAAAGACTCACCAGTGTCCTAAAAAATGCAGTTGTACCCAATGTCCACTTAACCACGGACATGTGGACAAGTGGAGCAGGGCAGGGTCAGGACTATATGACTGTGACAGCCCACTGGGTAGATGTATGGACTCCCGCCGCAAGAACAGCAGCGGCGGCACCAGTAGCAGCATCTCGCAAACGCCAACTCTTTCCTAGGCAGGCTACGCTTTGTATCACCGCTTTCCAGAATACGCACACAGCTGAAAACCTCTTACGGCAACTGAGGAAGATCATCGCGGAATGGCTTACCCCAATTGGACTCTCCTGTGGATTTGTGGCATCGGACAACGCCAGCAATATTGTGTGTGCATTAAATATGGGCAAATTCCAGCACGTCCCATGTTTTGCACATACCTTGAATTTGGTGGTGCAGAATTTTTTAAAAAACGACAGGGGCGTGCAAGAGATGCTGTCGGTGGCCAGAAGAATTGCGGGACACTTTCGGCGTACAGGCACCACGTACAGAAGACTGGAGCACCACCAAAAACTACTGAACCTGCCCTGCCATCATCTGAAGCAAGAAGTGGTAACGAGGTGGAATTCAACCCTCTATATGCTTCAGAGGTTGGAGGAGCAGCAAAAGGCCATTCGAGCCTATACAATTGAGCACAATATAGTAGGTGGAATGCACCTGTCTCAAGCGCAGTGGAGAATGATTTCAACGTTGTGCAAGGATCTGATGCCCTTTGAACTTGCCACACGTGAAGTCAGTTCAGACACTGCCAGCCTGAGTCAGGTCATTCCCCTCATCAGGCTTTTGCAGAAGAAGCTGGAGACATTGAAGGAGGAGCTAACACGGAGCGATTCCGCTAGGCATGTGGGACTTGTGGATGGAGCCCTTAATTCGCTTAACAAGGATTCACGGGTGGTCAATCTGTTGAAATCAGAGCACTACATTTTGGCCACCGTGCTCGATCCTAGATTTAAAGCCTACCTTGGATCTCTCTTTCCGGCAGACACAAGTCTGCTGGGGTTGAAAGACCTGCTGGTGACAAAATTGTCAAGTCAAGCGGAACGCGACCTGTCAACATCTCCTCCTTCACATTCTCCCGCAACTGGGGGTGCGAGGAAAAGGCTCAGAATTCCGAGCCCACCCGCTGGCGGTGATGCAGGGCAGTCTGGAGCGACTGCTGATGCTGACATCTGGTCCGGACTGAAGGACCTGACAATGATTACGGACATGTCGTCTACTGTCACTGCATATGATTCTCTCAACATTGATAGAATGGTGGAGGATTATATGAGTGACCGCATCCAAGTAGGCACGTCACACAGTCCGTACTTATACTGGCAGGAAAAAGAGGCAATTTGGAGGCCCTTGCACAAACTGGCTTTATTCTACCTAAGTTGCCCTCCCACAAGTGTGTACTCCGAAAGAGTGTTTAGTGCCGCCGCTCACCTTGTCAGCAATCGGCGTACGAGGTTACATCCAGAAAATGTGGAGAAGATGATGTTCATTAAAATGAATTATAATCAATTCCTCCGCGGAGACATTGACCAGCAGCAATTGCCTCCACAAAGTACACAGGGAGCTGAGATGGTGGATTCCAGTGGGGACGAATTGATAATCTGTGAGGAGGGGGATGTACACGGTGATATATCGGAGGGTGATGATGAGGTGGACATCTTGCCTCTGTAGAGCCAGTTTGTGCAAGGAGAGATTAATTGCTTCTTTTTTGGGGGGGGTCCAAACCAACCCGTCATATCAGTCACAGTCGTGTGGCAGACCCTGTCACTGAAATGATGGGTTGGTTAAAGTGTGCATGTCCTGTTTTGTTTATACAACATAAGGGTGGGTGGGAGGGCCCAAGGACAATTCCATCTTGCACCTCTTTTTTCTTTTCTTTTTCTTTGCATCATGTGCTGATTGGGGAGGGTTTTTTGGAAGGGACATCCTGCGTGACACTGCAGTGCCACTCCTAAATGGGCCCGGTGTTTGTGTCGGCCACTAGGGTCGCTAATCTTACTCACACAGTCAGCTACCTCATTGCGCCTCTTTTTTTCTTTGCGTCATGTGCTGTTTGGGGAGGGTTTTTTGGAAGGGACATCCTGCGTGACACTGCAGTGCCACTCCTAGATGGGCCCGGTGTTTGTGTCGGCCACTAGGGTCGCTAATCTTACTCACACAGCTACCTCATTGCGCCTCTTTTTTTCTTTGCGTCATGTGCTGTTTGGGGAGGGTTTTTTGGAAGGGACATCCTGCGTGACACTGCAGTGCCACTCCTAGATGGGCCCGGTGTTTGTGTCGGCCACTAGGGTCGCTAATCTTACTCACACAGCTACCTCATTGCGCCTCTTTTTTTCTTTGCGTCATGTGCTGTTTGGGGAGGGTTTTTTGGAAGGGCCATCCTGCGTGACACTGCAGTGCCACTCCTAGATGGGCCCGGTGTTTGTGTCGGCCACTAGGGTCGCTAATCTTACTCACACAGCTACCTCATTGCGCCTCTTTTTTTCTTTGCGTCATGTGCTGTTTGGGGAGGGTTTTTTGGAAGGGACATCCTGCGTGACACTGCAGTGCCACTCCTAGATGGGCCCGGTGTTTGTGTCGGCCACTAGGGTCGCTTATCTTACTCACACAGCGACCTCGGTGCAAATTTTAGGACTAAAAATAATATTGTGAGGTGTGAGGTATTCAGAATAGACTGAAAATGAGTGTAAATTATGGTTTTTGAGGTTAATAATACTTTGGGATCAAAATGACCCCCAAATTCTATGATTTAAGCTGTTTTTTAGTGTTTTTTGAAAAAAACACCCGAATCCAAAACACACCCGAATCCGACAAAAAAAATTCGGTGAGGTTTTGCCAAAACGCGTTCGAACCCAAAACACGGCCGCGGAACCGAACCAAAAACCAAAACACAAAACCCGAAAAATTTCAGGCGCTCATCTCTAACAATCATGTTTGTGTTTTTTCTTTCTTTCTTCCATCCTTTGTAATATCATATTAAATATTAAGGTAGCAGTTTATAATCAATGACTAATGACATAAGAAAAGGAAAAAAAACAGTATACAAAGATACTCCAGGTGAGGCTTGAACTCACAACCTCGGCATTGCTCAACAGATACTGTCTTATAAGTACCGCATGCTGACCAATTGCGCCACTGGAGCTCTTTGCAGCATTGATTGGTTATGCTAGATGTGGATTTTATTCAATACAATCAGTACAGTCATAAGAATTGAAAAAGAAAATCATTTTTGGTGATGAATGATGAGCAACAAAGGAACATGCATGCCAGATGGCACTTGAATAAGCTGTCCACGGTGATAGAAAAGGTTTAAAAAACAACAACAACAATGTTATCATAATTAATGTCATATTTTAGCTTCTGTGGTCATTTTTTACAAGCTAAATACTGCAAGACTGTTTTACAGTTGAAGCAAGGATAAAATATCAACTCTAGTGATGAGACACTTGCTGTAATGACTTCCAACTCAGATGGGACTTAAACCCACAACCACTGGCTTAGGAGTACAGTGCCTTATACATTGTGCCAGTGGTGCTCACTGATGTCCTAATTTAAGACTGTTAGGTTTTTAATAGTCAATTATTTATTTTTGATGAAAAAGTGAAGCTGTTTACTGTGTTCTTTGCATTACCAAGTCCAGCAAGAAATGTGCTGGTACTATCCAGAGCTGTCAGTATGGATTATCATGCTATATTGCAGAAAATCAATTTGATGCAACTGCTTTACCAAGAGTATGTTAATCTTTTCCATTGCTGTTTTGTTGGCTGACTGAAGGAAGATATGCAATGCATTTGAACCAAAGCAGATGTGTGCTGACAACTTAAATGCACAATCATGTTTGTGTTTTTTCTTTCTTTCTTTCTTTCTTTCTTTCTTTCTTTCTTTCTTTCTTTCTTCCATCCTTTGTAATATCATATTAAATATTAAGGTAGCAGTTTATAATCAATGACTAATGACATAAGAAAAGGAAAAAAAACAGTATACAAAGATGCTCCAGGTGAGGCTTGACCTCACAACCTTGGCATTGCTTAACAGATACTGTCTTATAAGTTTCACTTGCTGACCAATTGCGCCACTGGAGCACTTTGCAGCATTAATTGGTTATGCTAGATGTGGATTTTATTCAATACAATCAGTACATTCATAAGAATTGAAAAAGAAAATCATTTTTGGTGAAGAATGATGAGCAACAAAGGAACATGCATGCCAGATGGCACTTGAATAAGCTGTCCACGGTGATAGAAAAGGTTTAAAAAACAAAAACAACAATGTTATCATAATAAATATCATATTTTAGCTTCTGTGGTCATTTTTTACAAGCTAAACACTGCAAGACTGTTTTACAGTTGAAGCAAGGATAAAATATCAACTCTAGTGATGAGACACTTGCTGTAATGACTTCCAACTCAGACGGGACTTAAACCCACAACCACTGGCTTAGGAGAACAGTGCCTTATCCGTTATGCCAGTGGTGCTTACTGATGTCCTTATTTAAGACTGATAGGTTTTTAATAGTCAATTATTTATTTTTGAAAAAAAGTGAAGCTGTTCACTGTGTTCTTTGCATTACCAAGTCCAGCAAGAAATGTGCTGGTACTATCCAGAGCTGTCAGTATGGATTATCATGCTATATTGCAGAAAATCAATTTGATGCAACTGCTTTACCAACAGTATGTTAATCTTTTCCATTGCTGTTTTGTTGGCTGACTGGAGGAAGATATGCAGTGCATTTGAACCAAAGCAGATGTGTGCTGACAACTTAAATGCACAATCATGTTTGTGTGTTTTCTTTCTTTCTTCCATCCTTTGTAATATCATATTAAATATTAAGGTAGCAGTTTATAATCAATGACTAATGACATAAAAAAAGGAAAAAAAACATTATACAAAGCTGCTCCAGGTGAGGCTTGAACTCACAACCTCGGCATTGCTCAACAGATACTGTATTATAAGTACCGCGCGCTGACCAATTGCGCCACTGGAGCACTTTGCAGCATTAATTGGTTATGCTAGATGTGGATTTTATTCAATACAATCAGTACAGTCATAAGAATTGAAAAAGAAAATCATTTTTGGTGATGAATGATGAGCAACAAAGGAACATGCATGCCAGATGGCACTTGAATAAGCTGTCCACTGTGATAGAAAAGGTTTAAAAAACAACAACAACAATGTTATAATAATTAATGTCATATTTTAGCTTCCGTGGTCATTTTTTACAAGTTAAACACTGCAAGACTTTTTTACAGTTGAAGCAAGGATAAAATATAAACTCTAGTGATGAGACACTTGCTGTAATGACTTCCAACTCATACGGGACTTAAACCCACAACCACTGGCTTAGGAGAACAGTGCCTTATCCATTATGCCAGTGGTGCTTACTGATGTCCTTATTTAAGACTGATAGGTTTTTAAGAGTCAATTATTTATTTTTGGGGAAAAATTGAAGCTGTTTACTGTGTTCTTTGCATTACCAAGTCCAGCAAGAAATGTGCTGGTACTATCCAGAGCTGTCAGTATAGATTATCATGCTATATTGCAGAAAATCAATTTGATGCAACTGCTTTACCAACAGTATGTTATTCTTTTCCATTGCTGTTTTGTTGGCTGACTGAAGGAAGATATGCAGTGCATTTGAACCAAAGCAGATGTGTGCTGACAACTTAAATGCACAATCATGTTTGTGTTTTTTCTTTCTTTCTTCCATCCTTTGTAATATCATATTAAATATTAAGGTAGCAGTTTATAATCAATGACTAATGACATAAGAAAAGGAAAAAAAACAGTATACAAAGATGCTCCAGGTGAGGCTTGACCTCACAACCTTGGCATTGCTTACCAGATACTGTCTTATAAGTTTCACGTGCTGACCAATTGCGCCACTGGAGCACTTTGCAGCATTAATTGGTTATGCTAGATGTGGATTTTATTCAATACAATCAGTACATTCGTAAGAATTGAAAAAGAAAATCATTTTTGGTGATGAATGATGAGCAACAAAGGAACATGCATGCCAGATGGCACTTGAATAAGCTGTCCACGGTGATAGAAAAGGTTTAAAAAACAACAACAACAATGTTATCATAATAAATGTCATATTTTAGCTTCTGTGGTCATTTTTTACAAGCTAAACACTGCAAGACTGTTTTACAGTTGAAGCAAGGATAAAATATCAACTCTAGTGATGAGACACTTGCTGTAATGACTTCCAACTCAGACGGGACTTAAACCCACAACCACTGGCTTAGGAGAACAGTGCCTTATCCGTTATGCCAGTGGTGCTTACTGATGTACTTATTTAAGACTGATAGGTTTTTAATAGTCAATTATTTATTTTTGAAAAAAAGTAAAGCTGTTTACTGTGTTCTTTGCATTACCAAGTCCAGCAAGAAATGTGCTGGTACTATCCAGAGCTGTCAGTATGGATTATCATGCTATATTGCAGAAAATCAATTTGATGCAACTGCTTTACCAACAGTATGTTAATCTTTTCCAATGCTGTTTTGTTGGCTGACTGAAGGAAGATATGCAGTGCATTTGAACCAAAGCAGATGTGTGCTGACAACTTAAATGCACAATCATGTTTGTGTGTTTTCTTTCTTTCTTCCATCCTTTGTAATATCATATTAAATATTAAGGTAGCAGTTTATAATCAATGACTAATGACATAAAAAAAGGAAAAAAAAACATTATACAAAGCTGCTCCAGGTGAGGCTTGAACTCACAACCTCAGCATTGCTCAACAGATACTGTATTATAAGTACCGTGCGCTGACCAATTGCGCCACTGGAGCACTTTGCAGCATTAATTGGTTATGCTAGATGTGGATTTTATTCAATACAATCAGTACAGTCATAAGAATTGAAAAAGAAAATCATTTTTGGTGATGAATGATGAGCAACAAAGGAACATGCATGCCAGATGGCACTTGAATAAGCTGTCCACAGTGATAGAAAAGGTTTAAAAAACAACAAAAAAAACAACAATGTTATCATAATTAATGTCATATTTTAGCTTCTGTGGTCATTTTTTACAAGCTAAACACTGCAAGACTGTTTTACAGTTGAAGCAAGGATAAAATATCAACTCTAGTGATGAGACACTTGCTGTAATGACTTCCAACTCAGACGGGACTTAAACCCACAACCACTGGCTTAGGAGTACAGTGCCTTATCCATTATGCCAGTGGTGCTTACTGATGTCCTTATTTAAAACTGATAGGTTTTTAATAGTCAATTATTTATTTTTGAAAAAAGTGAAGCTGTTTACTGTGTTCTTTGCATTACCAAGTCCAGCAAGAAATGTGCTGGTACTATCCAGAGCTGTCAGTATGGATTATCATGCTATATTGCAGAAAATCAATTTGATGCAACTGCTTTACCAACAGTATGTTAATCTTTTCCATTGCTGTTTTGTTAGCTGACTGAAGGAAGATATGCAGTGCATTTGAACCAAAGCAGATGTGTGCTGACAACTTAAATGCACAATCATGTTTGTGTTTTTTCTTTCTTTCTTCCATCCTTTGTAATATCATATTAAATATTAAGGTAGCAGTTTATAATCAATGACTAATGACATAAGAAAAGGAAAAAAAATAGTATACAAAGATGCTCCAGGTGAGGCTTGACCTCACAACCTTGGCATTGCTCAACAGATACTGTCTTATAAGTTTCGCGCGCTGACAAATTGCGCCACTGGAGCACTTTGCAGCATTAGTTGGTTATGCTAGATGTGGATTTTATTCAATACAATCAGTACAGTCATAAGAATTGAAAAAGAAAATCATTTTTGGTGATGAATGATGAGCAACAAAGGAACATGCATGCCAGATGGCACTTGAATAAGCTGTCCACTGTGATAGAAAAGGTTTAAAAAACAACAACAACAATGTTATCATAATTAATGTCATATTTTAGCTTATGTGGTCATTTTTTACAAGCTAAACACTGCAGGACTGTTTTACAGTTGAAGCAAGGATAAAATATAAACTCTAGTGATGAGACACTTGCTGTAATGACTTCCAACTCAGACGGGACTTAAACCCACAACCACTGGCTTAGGAGAACAGTGCCTTATTCATTATGCCAGTGGTGCTTACTGATGTCCTTATTTAAGACTGATAGGGTTTTAATAGTCAATTATTTATTTTTGAAAAAAAATTGAAGCTGTTTACTGTGTTCTTTGCATTACCAAGTCCAGCAAGAAATGTGCTGGTACTATCCAGAGCTGTCAGTATGGATTATCATGCTATATTGCAGAAAATCAATTTGATGCAACTGCTTTACCAACAGTATGTTAATCTTTTCCATTGCTGTTTTGTTGGCTGACTGAAGGAAGATATGCAGTGCATTTGAACCAAAGCAGATGTGTGCTGACAACTTAAATGCACAATCATGTTTGTGTTTTTTCTTTCTTTCTTCCATCCTTTGTAATATCATATTAAATATTAAGGTAGCAGTTTATAATCAATGACTAATGACAAGGAAAAAAAAACAGTATACAAAGATGCTCCAGGTGAGGCTTGAACTCAAAACCTCGGCATTGCTCAACAGATACTGTCTTATAAGTACCGCGCGCAGACCAATTGCGCCACTGGAGCACTTCGTAGTTTTAATTTGTTATGCTAGATGTTGATTTTATTCAATACAATCAGTACAGTTATAAGAATTGAAAAAGAAAATCATTTTTGGTGATGAATGATGAGCAACAAAGGAACATGCATGCCAGATGGCACTTGAATAATCTGCCCACGATGATAGAAAAGGTTTAAAAAAAAAACAACAACAATGTTATTTTTGTCATATTTTAGCTTCTGTGGTCATTTTTTACAAGCTAAACACTGCAGGACTGTTTTACAGTTGAAGCAAGGATAAAATATCAACTCTAGTGATGAGGCACTTGCTGTAATGACTTCCAACTCAGACGGGACTTAAACCCACAACCACTGGCTTAGGAGAACAGTGCCTTATCCATTATGCCAGTGGTGCTTACTGATGTCCTTATTTAAGACTGATAGGTTTTTAATAGTCAATTATTTATTTTTGAAAAAAATTGAAGCTGTTTACTGTGTTCTTTGCATTACCAAGTCCAGCAAGAAATGTGCTGGTACTAACCAGAGCTGTCAGTATGGATTATCATGCTATATTGCAGAAAATCAATTTGATGCAACTGCTTTACCAACAGTATGTTAATCTTTTCCATTGCTGTTTTGTTGGCTGACTGAAGGAAGATATGCAGTGCATTTGAACCAAAGCAGATGTGTGCTGACAACTTAAATGCACAATCATGTTTGTGTTTTTTCTTTCTTTCTTCCATCCTTTGTAATATCATATTAAATATTAAGGTAGCAGTTTATAATCAATGACTAATGACATAAGAAAAGGAAAAAAAACAGTATACAAAGATACTCCAGGTGAGGCTTGAACTCACAACCTCAGCATTGCTCAACAGATACTGTCTTATAAGTACCGCGCGCTGACCAATTGCGCCACTGGAGCACTTTGCAGCATTAATTGGTTATGCTAGATGTGGATTTTATTCAATACAATCAGTCTAGTCATAAGAATTGAAAAAGAAAATCATTTTTGGTGATGAATGATGAGCAACAAAGGAAAATGCATGCCAGATGGCACTTGAATAAGCTATCCACGGTGATAGAAAAGGTTTAAATAACAACAACAACAATGTTATAATAATTAATGTCATATTTTAGCTTCTGTGGTCATTTTTTACAAGCTAAACACTGCAAGACTGTTTTACAGTTGAAGCAAGGATAAAATATCAACTCTAGTGATGAGACACTTGCTGTAATGACTTCCACCCCATATGGGACTTGGACCCCCTGGCTTAGGAGGGCAGTGACTTATCCATTATGCCAGTGGTGCTTACTGATGTCCTTATTTAAGACTGATAGGTTTTTAATAGTCAATTATTTATTTTTGAAGAAAAGTGAAGCTGTTTACTGTGTTCTTTGCATTGCCAAGTCCAGCAAGAAATGTGCTGGTACTATCCAGAGCTGTCAGTATGGATTATCATGCTATATTGCAGAAAATCAATTTGATGCAACTGCTTTACCAACAGTATGTTAATCTTTTCCATTGCTGTTTTGTTGGCTGACTGAAGGAAGATATGCAGTGCATTTGAACCAAAGCAGATGTGTGCTGACAACTTAAATGCACAATCATGTTTGTGTTTTTTCTTTCTTTCTTCCATCCTTTGTAATATCATATTAAATATTAAGGTAGCAGTTTATAATCAATGACTAATGACAAGGAAAAAAAACAGTATACAAAGATGTTCCAGGTGAGGCTTGAACTCAAAACCTCGGCATTGCTCAACAGATACTGTCTTATAAGTACCGCGCGCAGACCAATTGCGCCACTGGAGCACTTTGTAGTTTTAATTTGTTATGCTAGATGTGGATTTTATTCAATACAATCAGTACAGTCATAAGAATTGAAAAAGAAAATCATTTTTGGTGATGAATGATGAGCAACAAAGGAACATGCATGCCAGATGGCACTTGAATAATCTGCCCACGATGATAGAAAAGGTTTAAAAAAAAACAACAACAATGTTATTTTTGTCATATTTTAGCTTCTGTGGTCATTTTTTACAAGCTAAACACTGCAAGACTGTTTTACAGTTGAAGCAAGGATAAAATATCAACTCTAGTGATGAGGCACTTGCTGTAATGACTTCCAACTCAGACGGGACTTAAACCCACAACCACTGGCTTAGGAGAACAGTGCCTTATCCATTATGCCAGTTGTGCTTACTGATGTCCTTATATAAGACTGATAGGTTTTTAATAGTCAATTATTTATTTTTGAAAAAAAGTGAAGCTGTTTACTGTGTTCTTTGCATTACCAAGTCCAGCAAGAAATGTGCTGGTACTAACCAGAGCTGTCAGTATGGATTATCATGCTATATTGCAGAAAATCAATTTGATGCAACTGCTTTACCAACAGTATGTTAATCTTTTCCATTGCTGTTTTGTTGGCTGACTGAAGGAAGATATGCAGTGCATTTGAACCAAAGCAGATGTGTGCTGACAACTTAAATGCACAATCATGTTTGTGTGCTTTCTTTCTTTCTTTCTTTCTTTCTTTCTTTCTTTCTTTCTTTCTTCCATCCTTTGTAATATCATATTAAATATTAAGGTAGCAGTTTATAATCAATGACTAATGACAAGGAAAAAAAATAGTATACAAAGATGCTCCAGGTGAGGCTTGAACTCAAAACCTCGGCATTGCTCAACAGATACTGTCTTATAAGTACCGTGCACAGACCAATTGCGCCACTGGAGCACTTTCTAGCATTAATTGGTTATGCTAGATGTGGATTTTATTCAATACAATCAGTACAGTCATAAGAATTGAAAAAGAAAATCATTTTTGGTGATGAATGATGAGCAACAAAGGAACATGCATGCCAGATGGCACTTGAATAATCTGCCCACGATGATAGAAAAGGTTAAAAAAAAAAACAACAACAATGTTATTTTTGTCATATTTTAGCTTCTGTGGTCATTTTTTACAAGCTAAACACTGCAAGACTGTTTTACAGTTGAAGCAAGGATAAAATATCAACTCTAGTGATGAGGCACTTGCTGTAATGACTTCCAACTCAGACGGGACTTAAACCCACAACCACTGGCTTAGGAGAACAGTGCCTTATCCATTATGCCAGTTGTGCTTACTGATGTCCTTATTTAAGACTGATAGGTTTTTAATAGTCAATTATTTATTTTTGAAAAAAAGTGAAGCTGTTTACTGTGTTCTTTGCATTACCAAGTCCAGCAAGAAATGTGCTGGTACTAACCAGAGCTGTCAGTATGGATTATCATGCTATATTGCAGAAAATCAATTTGATGCAACTGCTTTACCAACAGTATGTTAATCTTTTCCATTGCTGTTTTGTTGGCTGACTGAAGGAAGATATGCAGTGCATTTGAACCAAAGCAGATGTGTGCTGACAACTTAAATGCACAATCATGTTTGTGTGCTTTCTTTCTTTCTTTCTTTCTTTCTTCCATCCTTTGTAATATCATATTAAATATTAAGGTAGCAGTTTATAATCAATGACTAATGACAAGGAAAAAAAATAGTATACAAAGATGCTCCAGGTGAGGCTTGAACTCAAAACCTCGGCATTGCTCAACAGATACTGTCTTATAAGTACCGTGCACAGACCAATTGCGCCACTGGAGCACTTTCTAGCATTAATTGGTTATGCTAGATGTGGATTTTATTCAATACAATCAGTACAGTCATAAGAATTGAAAAAGAAAATCATTTTTGGTGATGAATGATGAGCAACAAAGGAACATGCATGCCAGATGGCACTTGAATAAGCTGTCCACGGTGATAGAAAAGGTTTAAAAAAAAACAACAACAATGTTATTTTTGTCATATTTTAGCTTCTGTGGTCATTTTTTACAAGCTAAGCACTGCAAGACTGTTTTACTGTTGAAGCAAGGATAAAATATCAACTCTAGTGATGAGGCACTTGCTGTAATGACTTCCAACTCAGACGGGACTTAAACCCACAACCACTGGCTTAGGAGAACAGTGCCTTATCCATTATGGCAGTGGTGCTTACTGATGTCCTTATTTAAGACTGATAGGTTTTTAATAGTCAATTATTTATTTTTGAAAAAAAGTGAAGCTGTTTACTGTGTTCTTTGCATTACCAAGTCCAGCAAGAAATGTGCTGGTACTAACCAGAGCTGTCAGTATGGATTATCATGCTATATTGCAGAAAATCAATTTGATGCAACTGCTTTACCAACAGTATGTTAATCTTTTCCATTGCTGTTTTGTTGACTGACTGAAGGAAGATATGCAGTGCATTTGAACCAAAGCAGATGTGTGCTGACAACTTAAATGCACAATCATGTTTGTGTTTTTTCTTTCTTTCTTCCATCCTTTGTAATATCATATTAAATATTAAGGTAGCAGTTTATAATCAATGACTAATGACATAAGAAAAGGAAAAAAAACAGTATACAAAGATGCTCCAGGTGAGGCTTGAACTCACAACCTCAGCATTGCTCAACAGATACTGTCTTATATGTACCGCGCGCTGACCAATTGCGCCACTGGAGCACTTTGCAGCATTAATTGGTTATGCTAGATGTGGATTTTATTCAATACAATCAGTACAGTCATAAGAATTGAAAAAGAAAATCATTTTTGGTGATGAATGATGAGCAACAAAGGAACATGCATGCCAGATGGCACTTGAATAAGCTGTCCACAGTGATAGAAAAGGTTTAAAAAACAACAAAAAAAACAACAATGTTATCATAATTAATGTCATATTTTAGCTTCTGTGGTCATTTTTTACAAGCTAAACACTGCAAGACTGTTTTACAGTTGAAGCAAGGATAAAATATCAACTCTAGTGATGAGACACTTGCTGTAATGACTTCCAACTCAGACGGGACTTAAACCCACAACCACTGGCTTAGGAGTACAGTGCCTTATCCATTATTCCAGTGGTGCTTACTGATGTCCTTATTTAAAACTGATAGGTTTTTAATAGTCAATTATTTATTTTTGAAAAAAGTGAAGCTGTTTACTGTGTTCTTTGCATTACCAAGTCCAGCAAGAAATGTGCTGGTACTATCCAGAGCTGTCAGTATGGATTATCATGCTATATTGCAGAAAATCAATTTGATGCAACTGCTTTACCAACAGTATGTTAATCTTTTCCATTGCTGTTTTGTTGGCTGACTGAAGGAAGATATGCAGTGCATTTGAACCAAAGCAGATGTGTGCTGACAACTTAAATGCACAATCATGTTTGTGTTTTTTCTTTCTTTCTTCCATCCTTTGTAATATCATATTAAATATTAAGGTAGCAGTTTATAATCAATGACTAATGACATAAGAAAAGGAAAAAAAATAGTATACAAAGATGCTCCAGGTGAGGCTTGACCTCACAACCTTGGCATTGCTCAACAGATACTGTCTTATAAGTTTCGCGCGCTGACAAATTGCGCCACTGGAGCACTTTGCAGCATTAGTTGGTTATGCTAGATGTGGATTTTATTCAATACAATCAGTACAGTCATAAGAATTGAAAAAGAAAATCATTTTTGGTGATGAATGATGAGCAACAAAGGAACATGCATGCCAGATGGCACTTGAATAAGCTGTCCACTGTGATAGAAAAGGTTTAAAAAACAACAACAACAATGTTATCATAATTAATGTCATATTTTAGCTTATGTGGTCATTTTTTACAAGCTAAACACTGCAGGACTGTTTTACAGTTGAAGCAAGGATAAAATATAAACTCTAGTGATGAGACACTTGCTGTAATGACTTCCAACTCAGACGGGACTTAAACCCACAACCACTGGCTTAGGAGAACAGTGCCTTATTCATTATGCCAGTGGTGCTTACTGATGTCCTTATTTAAGACTGATAGGGTTTTAATAGTCAATTATTTATTTTTGAAAAAAAATTGAAGCTGTTTACTGTGTTCTTTGCATTACCAAGTCCAGCAAGAAATGTGCTGGTACTATCCAGAGCTGTCAGTATGGATTATCATGCTATATTGCAGAAAATCAATTTGATGCAACTGCTTTACCAACAGTATGTTAATCTTTTCCATTGCTGTTTTGTTGGCTGACTGAAGGAAGATATGCAGTGCATTTGAACCAAAGCAGATGTGTGCTGACAACTTAAATGCACAATCATGTTTGTGTTTTTTCTTTCTTTCTTCCATCCTTTGTAATATCATATTAAATATTAAGGTAGCAGTTTATAATCAATGACTAATGACAAGGAAAAAAAAACAGTATACAAAGATGCTCCAGGTGAGGCTTGAACTCAAAACCTCGGCATTGCTCAACAGATACTGTCTTATAAGTACCGCGCGCAGACCAATTGCGCCACTGGAGCACTTTGTAGTTTTAATTTGTTATGCTAGATGTTGATTTTATTCAATACAATCAGTACAGTTATAAGAATTGAAAAAGAAAATCATTTTTGGTGATGAATGATGAGCAACAAAGGAACATGCATGCCAGATGGCACTTGAATAATCTGCCCACGATGATAGAAAAGGTTTAAAAAAAAACAACAACAATGTTATTTTTGTCATATTTTAGCTTCTGTGGTCATTTTTTACAAGCTAAACACTGCAGGACTGTTTTACAGTTGAAGCAAGGATAAAATATCAACTCTAGTGATGAGGCACTTGCTGTAATGACTTCCAACTCAGACGGGACTTAAACCCACAACCACTGGCTTAGGAGAACAGTGCCTTATCCATTATGCCAGTGGTGCTTACTGATGTCCTTATTTAAGACTGATAGGTTTTTAATAGTCAATTATTTATTTTTGAAAAAAATTGAAGCTGTTTACTGTGTTCTTTGCATTACCAAGTCCAGCAAGAAATGTGCTGGTACTAACCAGAGCTGTCAGTATGGATTATCATGCTATATTGCAGAAAATCAATTTGATGCAACTGCTTTACCAACAGTATGTTAATCTTTTCCATTGCTGTTTTGTTGGCTGACTGAAGGAAGATATGCAGTGCATTTGAACCAAAGCAGATGTGTGCTGACAACTTAAATGCACAATCATGTTTGTGTTTTTTCTTTCTTTCTTCCATCCTTTGTAATATCATATTAAATATTAAGGTAGCAGTTTATAATCAATGACTAATGACATAAGAAAAGGAAAAAAAACAGTATACAAAGATACTCCAGGTGAGGCTTGAACTCACAACCTCAGCATTGCTCAACAGATACTGTCTTATAAGTACCGCGCGCTGACCAATTGCGCCACTGGAGCACTTTGCAGCATTAATTGGTTATGCTAGATGTGGATTTTATTCAATACAATCAGTCTAGTCATAAGAATTGAAAAAGAAAAT
>NW_026968829.1:0-67252 GCF_028390025.1 Pseudophryne corroboree | reverse complement strand
GTTGAGGAAGGCAGTGTTCCAGGGCGGATGCCAGTCGGGGAGAGCGCCGCGCAGCCCGGGAAAAATACTGCTGAGGAGCTACATCTGGAAGAGCCCCTGGGAGGGAGAGTGCCACATGCCCCATCCTGCGCGGCAGACTCTGCAGGCCTGCACATGGGAAGGGAGGTCTCTGGCCACACATACTCACCCTTCTGCTGAAGCCCCACTGCTGTCCCCATCAGCGATCTCCAGCGGGGAGCGGGGCCAGAATGAACCTCAACCTGTGAGAACTATCTTCATGATCAAGAGATCTCATATGCAAGATAAGTATGTGTTGGGATAGGGCTGGGGAGGGCGGCTGCTTGGGCACACCCCCGTCAAGTTAAGGAGATTTAACTGAGGAAGCACAAGGGAACTCTCGTCTGGGGACAACAACTGCAGGGAGACCACATCTTTTCAGATGAACATGGGAGGGCGGAAGGCTGCCTAATACTGAAGCACCCTCAGACATTAAACCATATGCAACAACTATTGCAAGCATTCCTGGGGGAAGGTCTGCAGCAGACGGATTTGCATACGGTGATGTCATCCAAGCAGTGGGCCAAAGTTGGCTGGAACCCTCATCTGTATATGAAAAGAGAAAAGGGGCATGCAGGGCATGGCGGCCTTTTGCGGCGCTTGGATAACCCCAAGTTTGCATTAAACACCCCCACCCTCCTTCGGTGTGGGGCTCATGTTGGCCATGCCCAAGCCCCTGAAGCATTCAAGCTGATTTCTTGCAGCAGCTGGGCACTGTAACAGCTTCAGAGCTGCTCTACAAGACAAGTAAAAGGGTGTGGGCCCTGCAGCACCACCTGTAGTTTGCATACACACATATATAGGACAGCATCTCTTATATGCCCCAGGGTCAATAAAATAGTATCCTTGTCTAGGCTATCCATCCCCTCAGATAAGGTATTTGTCCATGCCGCTACAGCACTACACACCCAGGCCGACGCAATTGCCGGTCTGAGTAAGGTACCTGAATGTGTATAAATGGACTTCAGGGTAATCTCCTGTTTGCGGTCAGCACACTCTTTGAGGGTAGCCGTATCCTGGGACGGGAGGGCTACCTTCTTGGATAAGCGTGTTAATGCTTTGTCCACCCTAGGGGAGGATTCCCATCGTAACCTATCCGTTGATGGGAAAGGATACGCCATAAGAATCCTTTTGGAAATCTGCAGTCTTTTATCTGGAGATTCCCAAGCTTTTTCACATAACTCGTTCAGCTCGTGTGAGGGAGGAAAGGTTACCTCAGGCTTCTTACCCTTGTACATATGTACCCTCTTGTCAGCGACAGGGGGTTCCTCTGTGATGTGCAAAACATCTTTTATTGCCATAATCATAAATCTAATGGATTTTGCCAATTTTGGCTGTAACTTTGCATCATCGTAATCGACACTGGAGTCAGAATCCGTGTCGGTATCTGTGTCAACAATCTGGGATAGTGGGCGCTTATGAGACCCTGACAGTCATGCAACATAGGATCAGGCATGGGTTTAAACCCAACTGTCCCAAAGCTTCTGCCTTGTCTAATCTTTTGTGCAATGAGTTTACACTAGCATTTAAAACATTCCACATATCCATCCAATCAGCTGTCGGCGGAGACACCACATTCATTTGCTCCCGCTCCTCTCTAATATAGCCTTCTTCCTCAGACATGTCGACACACGTGTACCGACACACTACACACACAGGGAATGCTTTTTCTGAAGACAGTTTCCCCACAAGGCCCTTTGGAGAGACAGAGAGAGAGTATGCCAGCACCCCCCCCAGCGCTATATAACCCAGGAATAAAACAGTAACTTAATGTTTGCCCAGTAGTGCTGCTGTATGTAATTTGCGAATTATGTGCCCCCCCCCCTCTTTTCAACCCTCTTGTCTAACGTGGTATAAGCAGGGTAGAGTCCGGGGAGCTTCCTCTCAGCGGTGCTGTGGAGAAAAAATGGCGCTGGTGAGTGCTGAGGGAGAAGCCCCGCCCCCTCGGAGGCGGGCTTCTGTCCCGCTTAAACTAAAGTTGGTGGGGGCTTATACATATATAAAGTGCCCAGCTGTATATATGTTATATTTTTGCGAAAGAGGTTTATATTGCTGCCCAGGGCGCCCCCCCTGCGCCCTGCACCCTTACAGTGACCGGAGTATGTGAGGTGTATGGGAGCAAAGGCGCACAGCTGCAGTGCTGTGCGTTACCTCAGTGAAGATCATGAAGTCTTCTGCCGCCTCTGAAGTCTTCTTTTCTTCTCATACTCACCCGGCTTCTATCTTCCGGCTCTGCGAGGGGGACGGCGGCGCGGCTCTGGGACGGACGGCGAGGGTGAGATCCTGCGTACCAATCCCACTGGAGCTAATGGTGTCTGTCCAGTAGCCTAAGAAGCAGGACCTTGCAACTCAGAGAGTAGGGCTGCTTCTCTCCCCTCAGTCCCTCGATGAGGGAGTCTGTTGCCAGCAGTGCTCCCTGAAAATTAAAAACCTAACAAAATACTTTCTGTCAGAAAGCTCAGGAGAGCTCCTGAAAAGCACCCAGTCTCCACTGGGTACAGTATCAAACTGAGGTCTGGAGGAGGGGCATAGAGGGAGGAGCTAGTGCACACCCAGAACTAAAGTCTTTCTTAAAGTGCCCATGTCTCCTGCGGAGCCCGTCTATCCCCATGGTCCTTACGGAGTCCCCAGCATCCTCTAGGACGTTAGAGAAAATAGGATTTTAATACCTACCGGTAAATCCTTTTCTCTTAGTACGTAGAGGATGCTGGGCACCCGTCCCAGTGCGTACTGTGTCTGCAGTTATTAAATGGCCCTTAACTCCAGAACATTTATGTGGAGATGAAAACATCCAAGGAAGACTTGACCATCTTCCTTGGATGTTTTCCCCCTGTGTGACTGCTCTCCAGCCTCGGAGGGTTGCATCCGTGGTCCCTAGAATCCCGTCCTGGATCCCGAACCATCGCCCCTCTAGGTGGTGAGAACTGTGCAGCCACCAATGTAGTGAGATTCTGGTCTTGGAAGACAGGATTATCCTCCGGTGCATGTGTAGGTGGGATCCGGACCACTTGTCCAACAGGTCCCACTGGAACACTCTGGCATGGAACCTGCCAAACTGAATGGCCTCGTAGGCCGCAACCATCTTCCCCAGCAACTGAATGCATTGATGGATTAACACTCTTGCTGGTTTCAGAATTTGTTTGACCAGACTCTGGATCTCCAGAGCCTTTCCACTAGAAGAAAACCTCTTCTGTGTCCAGTATCACTCCCAAAAACAACAACCGCGTCATTGGGACCAACTGCGATTTTGGCAAGTTTAGGAGCCAACCATGTTGTTGAAGAACTGTCAGGGAGAGTAGATGTTTTGCACCAACTGGTCCCTGGATCTCGCCTTTATCAGGAGATCATCCAAGTACGGGATAATTGTGACTCCTTGCTTGCGAAGGAGGACCATCATTTCCGCCATCACCCTGGTGAAAATCCTCGGAGCCGTGGACAGACCAAACGGCAACGTCTGAAATTGGTAATGACAATCCTGAATTGCAAACCTCAGGTAGCTTGATGCAGTGGCTAAATGGGAACATATAAGTAGGCATCCTTTATGTCTACCAAAACCATGAAATCTCCTTTATCCCCCGGACTGGAGATCACTACCCTGAGAGATTCCATCTTGAAATTGAATTTCTTTAGGTAGAAATTAAGGGATTTCAGATTTAAGATTGGTCTGACTGAGCCGTTCGGCTTCGGGACCACGAAGAGGCTTGAATAAAAACCTTCTCCCTGCTGACTAAGGCTGATTTGAACAATCGGTGAGGGGGAACGTCTTGAAACCCCAGTTTGTACCCTTGGGACACTATTTGTAAAACCCACGAGTCCAGGTCCGAATGAATCTAGAACTGACTGAAGAGTTTTAGACGTGCCCCCCACTGGTGCGGGCTCCTGCAAGAGAGCCCCAGCGTCATGCAGTGGATTTGGCAGAAGCAGAGGACGATCTCTGCTCCTGCGATCTTGAAGAGGCTACAGACCTCTTCCCTCTTTTCCTTCCTCTACCTGCAAAGAAAGGGGAATCTTAACTTCTTGCATATCTATTGGGCCGAAATGACTGCGTCAGATAATGATGCGTCTTCATCCGTTGAGAGGGAACATAGGGCAAGAAGGATGACTTACCTGCGGGAGCTGCCGAGATCAAATTAACTAGGCCGTCGCCAAACAAGGCTTCACCTTCATAGGGAAGTGTTGACATATAGGTAATTGTCCGCACTCAATATAATATTAGGGCAATGGATGTTGTCTGAATCAAAATATAATTCATTATAAATAGGCGATGTAACCATAATGAACAGTATACTGGATATATATATAGTAAGGAATAGATATGAAATAAGTTTGAATGTATGAGGTAATGTGTATGCTTTTGTGTGTATATGCATAGTAGGGAATAATGTAATGCAATGTCTGCATACAGATATATGTCTGTAGCAAATGAATAATTTGATTCTGATAGATAAAATCAGCAAGCCACTTGGTTTAGGTCACTTCAAAGGCACACAGGTAATGGCATGCGCAAGGAAGTGCCTAAGACTACAATCAGGAATCTGCATATCCTGAGCAATGTATGTTATTCGGCCTTCTGCTTTGAGACAATGACTCCTAGGATCAATTGAATTAACGAAGTCTCAAATGTTGATGAACACTAGCAGTATTTACACTCCAAAATAACCAAAGGAAAACCTTGATAGACAAACAAATATCAGACGCTATGACTCCAGAATTCACCCCCTGCTCGTCACTGTTGAACAAATTATCTGATATGTTTTACAACACCTTTGAATATGTAAATTGGGATTGTTAAAGTTGGGATATAAGACAGGGTTTGGAGCAGTCTTTAGTTAGTGCAGAGGGAAAGAGACAAGGAAAGGATCCCAAGACATCAGAAGAAGGTAGCTATGCATTTAACCCTCAATAATTCTTGCAAGTGTACAGTATGTGTGTTAATTGTTTAAGTTTGTAATATTGTTTGTGTTTGTTTAATATGTACTGCAGTCAATAATAATTATAGGATTTATTATCATTGTGTTTTTCATATCTTGTATTTTGTATACCTAGAATAAAGTGTTATTGAAATAGAGCTATTATTCCATGGTTCAAACTCATTTTTTGGAATCTCTAAATCATACAAATCTGCATATATTATATAAGGCTCTGCAAAGTTGGACAATATATTTATACCCCTAAGGTATAGAGCATTGATATATCAAATGAGCCAGGAGGATACATCCCTGCATAAAGTATATTTACCATGTGCACAGATGTATTGCTTGGACAGTAATTGTTTTCAGTAGCTATATTCATACCCACATAGTCAATGAGCCAGGATTATATATCTCTGTAAAGTATAATTACACTTTACCTTGACATATCTCTTGGACAAGTAGATATATAATTCCTAAACCCAAATGAGCCAATCACATGCATATGTATAGGAATGTTCATATAATGTACATTGCTGTGTGATTGGACTAGTGCTAATCTCTGCCCCTTTAGCTATGAGCCAACCTAATTTGTAAGCCTATTATAATATATTTGCAGATGTAAGATACATAAAGCATAAATCAATATATGATATAATAAATATATATTATATAAGATTCCACACTTCAATAGGAAGAGACTCCCTTTCTTCTTGGAGTCAGCATCAGCATTCCCTTGGTGAATCCACAATGCCCTCCTATCCGAGACTGCCATGAAATTGGCCCGTGAGCACTTGTGCCCGGTGTAGGATTTTTAAATATGTGTAGTTTACTGTATGCAAGGGTTTAAAACCTTTTAGGAACTGAGATCTAAGGTGTATTACATGTAGTTTAAAAAAAACAAAAAAGGTTTATTTTATGGCAGTAGTTTCCAAACTGGGGTTCTTGCACTGGTAGCATAGTTTGGTGGTCCAGGACCAATTAAAATTATTTATACTTTATTAAATTGGCAAAACCATTCCCTCACAACATAACTGAACCTGAGGATGACATGCTATAAACACAATTTACTTAATTTTATATTTTTTTCTGAATTTCTCAATAAAAAAAACTTTGGCCTAGGGGTGCCGTGAAACAAATTTTGATACTCTAGGGCAGGGGTGTCAAACCCATGGGCCACATGCCGCCCCCATGCATCCTTTTGTGGCCCACAGGCCGAGGTCCGACAGGGGTCCTTTTGTGGCCCGATCACCTTGCTTAGTGCGAGGGCAGGAGAGTGCAGCCAGAGTCTTTGCTTTCTATGTGCGGCACCATCTTCCCGAAGAGATCACCGGGAAGATAGTGCCCCTTCCACTGGCTACAGCACAGGTATACTGGGGTGGGGTAGCAAACTGGGGGCCCCAATGGGCCCCTCCAGCAGTCCCTCTACCAAAACACGTCTTTTGGTGGTTTTGCGGTGTTGTTATAACTACATGGTGACGATACTGTAGCACAGAGATTTTCAACCATTTACAACTCACGTCACACAGAACAAGATTTAAATATTGACAAGGCACACTGAAATATAATGGTGATGCATGGTGCAGTATCGTGTCCTAGGATGTCATGTCGCAGCTTCTCCATAGGTAACGCCTGAACAGGCCCGGTGACAGGGGGGACAAAGGGGACACTTGTTCAGGGCTCCAAGTATTAAGAACAGAAATAATGGGGCCACAGTGCCAATATTGCTATTTAAAGTGTGTCCACCAACTGCTCAATTTAAGCAGGAAAACAATTAACAGGCCAACTAAACCCTCCCCCCTCCTTTTACCCCATCACTTTGTCCAGTCCCTGTGGTCCATACTGTATTGCCATTATTATGCATTTTGCTGTGCTGGCCCTTTTCTGAATGTCCCTGCCACCGCCACCGAAGAGCTGGATAGCCCAGTATGAAAACCACCTGCCGGCCTCACTGACGGTCCGAGTCAAAGGCTCCATTTTTTTTAAAGATCCCTCTGCCAAGTTAAGGGGGGGTTGAGGGGGCCCCAGAGATATCAGTGTACTGGGCCCCGAGATTTCTGTTGCTGGCCCTGACCCTCAGGGGCGTATCTACCCCTTGGCCAGGATGGCACTTGCCAGGGGCACCATCCAGCTGTGCCAACCGTGGCTAAGGGATAGAGTTCTGCAGTCTCGAAAGGGCGCTATGGCAATCAGCGTGGGACTGACCAATTAGACGGTGAGGGAAGGATACTGAAATTGTCCCAACCCTGTTACAGTTTGAAACGCCCCTCAACTGCTGTCCACTGCTTCACTCCTAGCTCTGCCCCTTTGAAATTATTAATCCCTACCCCCCGGTAGGCGGAGTTCTCCAGGCCCATACTCAGGAGTCACCACTGCTGTACATTATGTGCCGGTTGTAGAGGCAGAGCGGGGAACATCAGAGAACGCCACAAATTACACAGTGGGCAAGGAGATGGCTGGAGACAGCTGCACAGCCATGCCTTGCAAGTTCGAGAGAGCTGTTGAATTTCAGCACTTCAAGTCAGAGCCTGCCCCCTGCTGCCCAAGCAGTCTGTGACAGTTAGTGTCGAGGAGGGGGGGATTTGTGCATGTGTGCTATCAGTGTGTGTGTGGGGGGGGTGGGGGGGTGGAGGATGTGTGTGACTGTGAGGGAGCTGTCAGTGTCAGTGGGGAGAGGAGCAGGAGAGAGTTGTCAGTGTGTGGAAGTGATGAGAGTTGTCAGTACTTGGGAAATGTGTGTGTGTGTGTACTAGATTTAGGAGTGTGTGTTTGTGAGAGGTTTCAGTTGGGGAATTAGAGTTCATACAGTAATTAAATGTTTTCATATTGAGAACTACATCTCCCAGCATATACAGTGTGCTGGGGATGCTAACAAGCTTTATTTAAAAGTTTAAAAAACATTGCTTTTATGACTGCAATGGTTAAAAAGGGAGAGCTATAAATCAATTTATCAGTGAATGATCGCAGTTTGAGCTGTTACATTTTACTGAACCACCTATCCCTCCACACTCACTACCTGTCCTCAGGATACATTTACCATCCCGGCAGACGGTATACCGGCGGCCATTTGACCGATGTTGGAATCCTGACACCACTTGGGAGACTGGTGCCGGCACACAGACAGCCAACATCCCGAAGGCGAGTATTGGAGGGAGGGTTAGGACCGGGGGAGCGGGTGTTAGGGAAGGCACTAGGAGGGGGGGGGGGGTTAGTCCTAGCTGCCACCCCCTGAGGGTTAGCCCTATCCGCCACCCCCCCAGAGGATTAGGATTAGGTATCATGTGACTGCTGGAATCCCGAGCGCCGGATGCCATACCCAACCCCCTTTACTTTTTCAGGCATTTCTATCTCTCCTCTCTCTATGGTGTTCCGATTGCCCACTTTCCCTTGTGCTTTTCTCTCTCTCTCTCTCTCTCTCTCTCCTTTGTTTAGAGCATCAGTTTCTGTAGTCCACTTTATCCTTATTTTTTCCAGTGTTTCACTATCTCTCTGATGTAATGATGTATGGTCTAGAGGGATCAGTAATGCATTGTACTGTATAGAGGCGTCAGGGATGTAGCGTAGGGTATAGAGGCGTCAGGGATGTAGCATAGGTTATAGAGGCATCAGGAATGTAGCGTAGGGAATAGAGGCATCAGGGATGTAGCGTAGGGTATAGAGGCGTCAGGGATGTAGCATAGGGAATAGAGGCGTCAGGGATGTAGCGTAGGGAATAGAGGCATCAGGGATTTAGCTTAGGGAATATAGGCATCAGGGATGTACTAGCAGGTATATAGAGGTCAGTGTACTGTATAGAGGGGTCAGTAATGCAGTGATGGTTATAGAAAGGTCAGTGATGTAGTGTAGGGTATAGAGGGGTCAGTTATGTAGTGTGGGGTAAAGAGGGGTCAGTAAAGATACTAAGCTGAAGTACTTAGAACACTACTTGAATTAAGACACAACCTGCAAGAAAAAGTATGCAATATGGGTGAAAAGGCAAATGTCAGAGGTCTGATACAAGTGACCAGCTCCACACCTTGCACCACATAGCGTTATGTTAAACTGGGATATGTTCTTTTTTGGTGTGTGTGTGTGTATGTATGTGTGTGTGTGTGTGTGGGGGGGGGGGGGGTGCCAAAGGAAATTTTTGCCATTGGCTCCTTTGGTCTAGAACCAGCCCTGATCACAAAATATTTTTGTCTGAGCAGACTGGACACTGATCAGCGTTGGCTCATTCTCAGCCCCCCGCCCAGCCTCTGCTGCCAACAGACTGCTATTGGCTAGTTAACCTTCTGCCTTCCCTATCTATGACACAGACTGCTGCTAATGCTACCAGACTGTTCCCAGTGGCTTCACACCAACAGTGAATCCCAGCCGATGATGTAGGGCAGCGTGTGGGGGAGGGGGTCAGTTGCTGTGGCTCCAACATGGTAACCGCCAATGGACTGCAATGCTTTATCGAAAGGGGGGGCGCCAGTCCCTTACTTTGCCAGGGGCGCTTGGACCCCTAGCTACACCTCTGTTGACCCTAACCGATACCCCTAAACTAACCATAATTCCTGCAGTAAAAATCCATGTTTCTATGTATATAGGGGGTCATTCCGAGTTGATCGCATGCTGCCGTTGTTCGCTGCGTAGCAATCAGTTGAAAAAAAATGGCTAATCTGTGCATGCGCATGCTCCGTAATGTGCATGCGCATCGTACGGGTACAAAGTCCATTGTGGTTTTGCACTAGTTCTAGCGATTATTCCAATCACAGAACAGGCCACAAGGAGATTGACAGAAAGAGGGCGTTTCTGGGTGTCAACTGACCGTTTTCAGGGAGTGCTTGGAAAAATGCAGGCGTGGCAGGAGAAATGCAGACGTGGCTGGGCATTCGCTGGATGGGTGTGTGACATCAAAAGCCGTCCCTCGGTTGTTAGAATCAACGCACACGAAGTGTAACTACAGTGCTGGTCTTATTTTGAAACGATTTTGCAGGCGCTCTGCTGCTCAAGTGTTCGCACTTCTCCAAAGTGAATATACACTCTCCAGTGGGCAGCGACAATACGTTTGCATGGCTGCTAAAAACTGCTAGCGAGCAATCAACTCAGAATGACCCCCATAGTGTATTGCAAGAAAATATCTGTAAATCCAATGGTACCGTAAGTGCGGTATATACTCGCACTTCTTTGCGGGGTGAGAACATCTCCCCTAAGTGAAGTCAGCCCTATGAATAGAGTTTGTGTGATCCCTGTGCAGCAGTCACAGAAAGGGTTCATCTCTGCAGTTTGTCACTCAAATTACATTGCTGCATTTTTTTCTAGAAGTGGATCTGAGAGCTGTTACCCGCAGACCAGCTACAATAATTATCCTGGGTACTCACTAGACCAGTGGTTCTCAAACTGCACCCTGGGGTGCCTCAGGACACTTGCAGGGGTGCCTTGGATTGGTGGTCCAGGACCAATTCAAAATATTTATAGTTAGTGTTATAGGCAAAACCAGTGCTGTTGGCTGGCAATCATAACATATGTGCACAAGCAGAAGCAAATCCTGTCCCCTACCAAAGGGCCAGTGCTAGGGTGTTTGGCGCCTCCCTGCAAACTATTAATTTGGGCCCTCTCTCCAATACTTAATAAAGGGACAGTGCGCTCCTTAAAAAAAGAAGGTGTGGTATCACAAGGAAGGGGCATGGCCACACAATAGCACCCCAAATCAAAATACGCCACACAGTAGCACTATCTTATTGTCATTACACCGCATGTAATAATAATAATACCCACAGTCGCAGTGCCCTTTATACACATAACCACCATATCAGTGCAGCTTACACACATAATGCCAACAGTAGCAGTGCCCCTTCTACACATGCCCACGGTGGCAATCCTTTACATGGCAAATATCAACCTGGTTTTGCCATGTAAAGGATTGCCACTTTAAAAACAAACAATCAAACAAAAACAAAAAAAACAACACAAAATCTCTCACTTTCTGATTCTCACACCCTATTACATTCCTCCCTATATATTTAAATGTTTCTATTACTGTATGTTCCCTCTTCCCTTCTCCAAACTATACACATCAACATTTTTTAGTATTTCCAGGTAAGTTTTGTGATGTAGGCCATGCACAATTTTAGTTGCCCTAATGTATTTACAGCCTTCTGGAGATATGGCTTCTGGAACTGAACACAGGATTCTAAATGTGGCTGTACCAAGGACCTATACAGTGGCATTACAGGTTGAGTATCCCTTATCCAAAATGCTTGGGACCAGAGGAATTTTGGATATCGGATTTTTCTGTATTTTGGAATAATTGCATACCATAACGAGATATAATGGTGATGGGACCTAAATCTAAGCACAGAAGGCATTTATGTTTCATATACACCTTATACACACAGCCTGAAGGTCATTTTAGCCAATATTTTTTATAACTTTGTGCATTAAACAAAGTGTGTGTACATTCACAGAATTCATTTATGTTTCATATACACCTTATACACACAGTCTGAAGTTCATTTAATACAATATTTTTAATAACTTTGAGTATTAAACAAAGTTTGTGTACACTGAGCCATCAAAACACAAAGGTTTCACTATCTCAGTCTCACTCAAAAAAGTCCGTATTTCGGAATATTCCGTATTTCGGAATATTTGGATATGGGATACTCAACCTGTATTACTTTTTTCTGCTACTGGTTCTTTAACCTATGCAAACAAGCATCTGACTTGCCTTTCCTATTGCTTTGTTACATTGCTTACCTGAAATAGTAATACTTAGATAGCTTTCCTCTTGCCATTATAATGCCCTTAATATTATAGTTAGCCTTTGCATTTTTGAGACGTGTATGATTTTGCATTTTTTGGCATTAAATGTTGCCATGTTCTTGACCATTCCTCTAGTCCAGGGGCGGAACTGCCAGAGACAACGGAGTCAGTTGCCGCCGGGCTCCAGCCCTAAAGGGGCTTCCTCCATTGCCCCCCGGCTGTTACGTGCCCTTCCTACTAAATAGACAAAGGCGCTACCAGCAGGGTCTCGCAGTTTGTACATTCCATACCGTAACACCCTTCTTTCCACCTTCACAATGAAGCTATTGGTACTTTGCAAAAAAAAAAAAATTATTAGCATTGCAACTCAGCAGATCAATGCAGTGTGCAGCCACACACTCCATATATCTGCTCAGCCACAAAGCTGAATATTTCTTCACAAAGTACAAGGTGAGCTCCAAATAGAATTCTCTAGCTTAGATTATACCTTTCTATGCAAGGGTAAATAGCTCAATTGTTTGACTGCAATGCCACAGGAAATGGTTTGGATCCAAGACAGTGTGACTGAATAATAAAGAAACCTTAAGATGAGTTCATGAATGTTGTATAAGTATTAGTGAGAGAAGGGGTCAGGAGCATGCTAGGCTGCAAAAAATAAGGTAGGCTGCAAGTGAAAGTAATGATCTCCTATATATTTTCCCAGATCTGTCACTCTGTGTGGCTAACTCTGGGGGAAGTCACAGCAATGGGCGGAGACGGCAACTGGAGGTGGCCATGGTACATGGCTGGCCAAGGGACACTAGCTCATGTACCCCTTTACCACTGAGGCTGGCCACCAAGGATGGACCTGTCACCAGTGCACATGCAATAACCTCTTCTGCTGCCCTCTTTGCAACTCAGATTGCCCAGTGCTCCCCTTCGCTAACAGTCCACAAAGTTTCCCCATCTCACGATCTGCCTCCTCACCCCCACTTTCATCTCTACAGCACACGCGCATATCATACAAGATCCCATCATGCGTACGTAGGTCTGAAATGCAAGAGGGAGGTTGGGGGGAGATTGGCATGCGCCAGCAACACCACACAGCTCACTGTGACCACAGTGGAGAGGCGCTGCAACAGGACAATACACCAACCTCGGAGCAAGGAACTGCGTCGGTCAGGAGGAGAACTATTTCAATAGCATAAAAAGGTTAATGCGTCCCACCCTATGGACACCAGACTCATCAAGTCACTGTTGCCAGAGTCTCATACAATGACTCTGAACCTCTAAGCACACTATTTGACTGTCCACACCCTGCTGTGCCTATTACCCATCTCCTCCACCACCCTCAACACTGACCCACACATCATTCACCCACCAAGATACAATAAAGGTAGTTTGGATAAATTAGCTAAATGAAATGGATTTAACCAATTTATCTAAATGACCATTTTTGGATGTTTTCCAGTGTTTGTGAGCAAATGGTCAATTGTCATTTGCTGCCACATATTAGCATAATTTTGTTTCAACTAGAAAAAAAAATTGGACAGATAATCTAAGTGTGGATCCAGTTTAAAGGTCCGTATTCACGGCCCGATTTTGGGGAGAGATGTGTGCTGAGCGAACTGCTCAGCACACATCTCTCCCCCCGCTCAGCACAGCGTGATGTGTGCTGAGCGTACGGGGGGTGGGGGGGGCACTCATTTCACCCCCTGTGTAGGGCATTCTGTGTGTATCCAGCTTAACAGGTGTGAGCATCATACAACTACTGACTTGCGAGTAACTATACAGCAGCTCCATACCTTGTGACTTGAAGAAACACCAGTTAACCCCGGGAATGCTGCAGTCAAAGCAACAATTCCTCTTCTTACATTCCGCTGCACTTATTGTGGGGTAGCCGCAATCCCTTCTGCTGTACGGTTCCACATTACATTGTTTCTTGTCACTTCCTGTTGATGCAGTAAGGAAACATCCAGGAATTACAGCAGCTTAGTTTTTTTTTTTTTTTTAACTGGGGCAATTTAGCTAGATCACAGGGCAATTTAGCTCCTTTGGTCCTTTTTTAGGACCAGTTAATCAGACAGTTGAGCAAACTGAAAAACAGCTAACAGGAAATTTCCACTTAAATGGTATTTTCTAATCTTATCTGACCATGACTAAGAATAAAGGATACACAAGATAAACTCTTAGAGCCATGGACCTTATCCATGTTTAAGCTCCATCAAATCTGTAATCAATAGCACTACATGCTCCCACTTTACCACTGTACTATATACTCTACCTGTGTTTTTAAGGTAAAAACACCATTTAACCCCAGTGACACTTGAATTAAAGCAGCAGCCTCTGGAATAGCATTCCTTAGCATTAATCCCAGGAAATCTGCAATCTTCACGCTCTTTGATAGCCATGCTACATTGCTGTTTACTTGGATGGAGCAGAGAGCACAACATCAGGACATAGGAAATATTACAATGCATGACAAGAAAGGTGTGAGCTCTACAGCAAGGCCTCTAACCCTTTGCCAGTGCCAAATACATAGGGCTTAACTCAGATCTGATCACAGCAGCAAATTTATTAGCTAAAACCATGTACACTGCAGGGGGCGGGGGGTGTATAATATGTGCAGAGAGAGTTAGATTTTGGTGCTGTGTGTTCAAACTGAAATCTAAATTGCAGTGTAAAAACAAAACAGCCAGTATTTACTAGAGATGAGCGGGTTCGGTTTCTCTGAATCCGAACCCGCCCGAACTTCATGGTTTTTTTCACGGGTCCGAGTAGACTCGGATCCTCCCGCCTTGCTCGGTTAACCCGAGCGCGCCCGAACGTCATCATGACGCTGTCGGATTCTCGCGAGACTCGGATTCTATATAAGGAGCCGCGCGTCGCCACCATTTTCACACGTGCATTGAGATTGATAGTGAGAGGACATGGCTGGCGTCCTCTCCATTTAGATTATAAGAGAGAGAGATTTACTGGAGCTTAGGACTAGGAGGAGTACTGTAGAAGTGTAGAGAGTGCAGAGAGTTTACTAGTGAGTGACCACCAGACAGTGCAGTTTATTTAATATATCCGTTCTCTGCCTGAAAAAAGCGATACACACAGTGACTCAGTCACATACCATATCTGTGTGCACTGCTCAGGCTCAGCCCAGTGTGCTGCATCATCTATATATATTATATATCTGTCTGACTGCTCAGCTCACACAGCTTATAATTGTGGGGGAGACTGGGGAGCACTGCAGTGCCAGTTATAGGTTATAGCAGGAGCCAAGAGTACATAATATTATATAGTGAGTGACCACCAGACAGTGCAGTTTATTTAATATATCTGTTCTCTGCCTGAAAAAAGCGATACACACAGTGACTCAGTCACATACCATATCTGTGTGCACTGCTCAGGCTCAGCCCAGTGTGCTGCATCATCTATATATATTATATATCTGTCTGACTGCTCAGCTCACACAGCTAATAATTGTGGGGGAGACTGGGGAGCACTGCAGTGCCAGTTATAGGTTATAGCAGGAGCCAGGAGTACATAATATTATATTAAAATTAAACAGTGCACACTTTTGCTGCAGTAGTGCCACTGCCAGTGTGACTGACCAGTGACCTGACCACACTGACCACCAGTATAGTTAGTAGTATACTTATATTGTGATTGCCTGAAAAAGTTAAACACTCGTCGTGTGACTTCACTTGTGTGTTGTTGTTTTTTTTATTCTATAAAAATAAAACTCATTCTGCTGACAGACAGTGTCCAGCAGGTCCGTCATTATATAATATATAATATATACCTGTCCGGCTGCAGTAGTGATATATATATATTTTTTATATCATTTATCATCCAGTCGCAGCAGACACAGTACGGTAGTTCACGGCTGTGGCTACCTCTGTGTCTGCACTCGGCAGGCAGTCCGTCCATAATTGTATACCACCTAACCGTGTTTTTTTTTTCTTCTTTATACATACATACTACTACGACATCTCTTTATCAACCAGTCTATATTAGCAGCAGACACAGTACAGTACGGTAGTTCACGGCTGTGGCTACCTCTGTGTCTGCACTCGGCAGGCAGTCCGTCCATAATTGTATACCACCTAACCGTGGTTTTTTTTTCTTTCTTCTTTATACATACATAGTTACATAGACATCTCTTTATCAACCAGTCTATATTAGCAGCAGACACAGTACAGTACGGTAGTTCACGGCTGTGGCTACCTCTGTGTCTGCACTCGGCAGGCAGTCCGTCCATAATTGTATACCACCTAACCGTGGTTTTTTTTTCTTTCTTCTTTATACATACATAGTTACATAGACATCTCTTTATCAACCAGTCTATATTAGCAGCAGACACAGTACAGTACGGTAGTTCACGGCTGTGGCTACCTCTGTGTCTGCACTCGGCAGGCAGTCCGTCCATAATTGTATACCACCTAACCGTGTTTTTTTTTTCTTTCTTCTTTATACATACATAGTTACATAGACATCTCTTTATCAACCAGTCTATATTAGCAGCAGACACAGTACAGTACGGTAGTTCACGGCTGTGGCTACCTCTGTGTCTGCACTCGGCAGGCAGTCCGTCCATAATTGTATACCACCTAACCGTGGTTTTTTTTTCTTTCTTCTTTATACATACATACTACTACGACATCTCTTTATCAACCAGTCTATATTATTAGCAGCAGACACAGTACAGTACGGTAGTTCACGGCTGTGGCTACCTCTGTGTCTGCACTCGGCAGGCAGTCCGTCCATAATTGTATACCACCTAACCGTGGTTTTTTTTTCTTTCTTCTTTATACATACATAGTTACATAGACATCTCTTTATCAACCAGTCTATATTAGCAGCAGACACAGTACAGTACGGTAGTTCACGGCTGTGGCTACCTCTGTGTCTGCACTCGGCAGGCAGTCCATAATTGTATACTAGTATCCATCTCCATTGTTTACCTGAGGTGCCTTTTAGTTGTGCCTATTAAAATATGGAGAACAAAAATGTTGAGGTTCCAAAATTAGGGAAAGATCAAGATCCACTTCCACCTCGTGCTGAAGCTGCTGCCACTAGTCATGGCCGAGACGATGAAATGCCAGCAACGTCGTCTGCCAAGGCCGATGCCCAATGTCATAGTACAGAGCATGTCAAATCCAAAACACCAAATATCAGAAAAAAAAGGACTCCAAAACCTAAAATAAAATTGTCGGAGGAGAAGCGTAAACTTGCCAATATGCCATTTACGACACGGAGTGGCAAGGAACGGCTGAGGCCCTGGCCTATGTTCATGGCTAGTGGTTCAGCTTCACATGAGGATGGAAGCACTCAGCCTCTCGCTAGAAAAATGAAAAGACTCAAGCTGGCAAAAGCAGCACAGCAAAGAACTGTGCATTCTTCGAAATCCCAAATCCACAAGGAGAGTCCAATTGTGTCGGTTGCGATGCCTGACCTTCCCAACACTGGACGTGAAGAGCATGCGCCTTCCACCATTTGCACGCCCCCTGCAAGTGCTGGAAGGAGCACCCGCAGTCCAGTTCCTGATAGTCAGATTGAAGATGTCAGTGTTGAAGTACACCAGGATGAGGAGGATATGGGTGTTGCTGGCGCTGGGGAGGAAATTGACCAGGAGGATTCTGATGGTGAGGTGGTTTGTTTAAGTCAGGCACCCGGGGAGACACCTGTTGTCCGTGGGAGGAATATGGCCGTTGACATGCCAGGTGAAAATACCAAAAAAATCAGCTCTTCGGTGTGGAGGTATTTCACCAGAAATGCGGACAACAGGTGTCAAGCCGTGTGTTCCCTTTGTCAAGCTGTAATAAGTAGGGGTAAGGACGTTAACCACCTCGGAACATCCTCCCTTATACGTCACCTGCAGCGCATTCATAATAAGTCAGTGACAAGTTCAAAAACTTTGGGTGACAGCGGAAGCAGTCCACTGACCAGTAAATCCCTTCCTCTTGTAACCAAGCTCACGCAAACCACCCCACCAACTCCCTCAGTGTCAATTTCCTCCTTCCCCAGGAATGCCAATAGTCCTGCAGGCCATGTCACTGGCAATTCTGACGATTCCTCTCCTGCCTGGGATTCCTCCGATGCATCCTTGCGTGTAACGCCTACTGCTGCTGGCGCTGCTGTTGTTGCTGCTGGGAGTCGATGGTCATCCCAGAGGGGAAGTCGTAAGCCCACTTGTACTACTTCCAGTAAGCAATTGACTGTTCAACAGTCCTTTGCGAGGAAGATGAAATATCACAGCAGTCATCCTGCTGCAAAGCGGATAACTGAGGCCTTGACAACTATGTTGGTGTTAGACGTGCGTCCGGTATCCGCCGTTAGTTCACAGGGAACTAGACAATTTATTGAGGCAGTGTGCCCCCGTTACCAAATACCATCTAGGTTCCACTTCTCTAGGCAGGCGATACCGAGAATGTACACGGACGTCAGAAAAAGACTCACCAGTGTCCTAAAAAATGCAGTTGTACCCAATGTCCACTTAACCACGGACATGTGGACAAGTGGAGCAGGGCAGGGTCAGGACTATATGACTGTGACAGCCCACTGGGTAGATGTATGGACTCCCGCTGCAAGAACAGCAGCGGCGGCACCAGTAGCAGCATCTCGCAAACGCCAACTCTTTCCTAGGCAGGCTACGCTTTGTATCACCGCTTTCCAGAATACGCACACAGCTGAAAACCTCTTACGGCAACTGAGGAAGATCATCGCGGAATGGCTTACCCCAATTGGACTCTCCTGTGGATTTGTGGCATCGGACAACGCCAGCAATATTGTGTGTGCATTAAATATGGGCAAATTCCAGCACGTCCCATGTTTTGCACATACCTTGAATTTGGTGGTGCAGAATTTTTTAAAAAACGACAGGGGCGTGCAAGAGATGCTGTCGGTGGCCAGAAGAATTGCGGGACACTTTCGGCGTACAGGCACCACGTACAGAAGACTGGAGCACCACCAAAAACTACTGAACCTGCCCTGCCATCATCTGAAGCAAGAAGTGGTAACGAGGTGGAATTCAACCCTCTATATGCTTCAGAGGTTGGAGGAGCAGCAAAAGGCCATTCAAGCCTATACAATTGAGCACGATATAGTAGGTGGAATGCACCTGTCTCAAGCGCAGTGGAGAATGATTTCAACGTTGTGCAAGGTTCTGATGCCCTTTGAACTTGCCACACGTGAAGTCAGTTCAGACACTGCCAGCCTGAGTCAGGTCATTCCCCTCATCAGGCTTTTGCAGAAGAAGCTGGAGACATTGAAGGAGGAGCTAACACAGAGCGATTCCGCTAGGCATGTGGGACTTGTGGATGGAGCCCTTAATTCGCTTAACAAGGATTCACGGGTGGTCAATCTGTTGAAATCAGAGCACTACATTTTGGCCACCGTGCTCGATCCTAGATTTAAAGCCTACCTTGGATCTCTCTTTCCGGCAGACACAAGTCTGCTGGGGTTGAAAGACCTGCTGGTGACAAAATTGTCAAGTCAAGCGGAACGCGACCTGTCAACATCTCCTCCTTCACATTCTCCCGCAACTGGGGGTGCGAGGAAAAGGCTCAGAATTCCGAGCCCACCCGCTGGCGGTGATGCAGGGCAGTCTGGAGCGACTGCTGATGCTGACATCTGGTCCGGACTGAAGGACCTGACAACGATTACGGACATGTCGTCTACTGTCACTGCATATGATTCTCTCAACATTGATAGAATGGTGGAGGATTATATGAGTGACCGCATCCAAGTAGGCACGTCACACAGTCCGTACTTATACTGGCAGGAAAAAGAGGCAATTTGGAGGCCCTTGCACAAACTGGCTTTATTCTACCTAAGTTGCCCTCCCACAAGTGTGTACTCCGAAAGAGTGTTTAGTGCCGCCGCTCACCTTGTCAGCAATCGGCGTACGAGGTTACATCCAGAAAATGTGGAGAAGATGATGTTCATTAAAATGAATTATAATCAATTCCTCCGCGGAGACATTGACCAGCAGCAATTGCCTCCACAAAGTACACAGGGAGCTGAGATGGTGGATTCCAGTGGGGACGAATTGATAATCTGTGAGGAGGGGGATGTACACGGTGATATATCGGAGGGTGATGATGAGGTGGACATCTTGCCTCTGTAGAGCCAGTTTGTGCAAGGAGAGATTAATTGCTTCTTTTTTGGGGGGGGGTCCAAACCAACCCGTCATATCAGTCACAGTCGTGTGGCAGACCCTGTCACTGAAATGATGGGTTGGTTAAAGTGTGCATGTCCTGTTTTGTTTATACAACATAAGGGTGGGTGGGAGGGCCCAAGGACAATTCCATCTTGCACCTCTTTTTTCTTTTTCTTTGCATCATGTGCTGATTGGGGAGGGTTTTTTGGAAGGGACATCCTGCGTGACACTGCAGTGCCACTCCTAAATGGGCCCGGTGTTTGTGTCGGCCACTAGGGTCGCTAATCTTACTCACACAGTCAGCTACCTCATTGCGCCTCTTTTTTTCTTTGCGTCATGTGCTGTTTGGGGAGGGTTTTTTGGAAGGGACATCCTGCGTGACACTGCAGTGCCACTCCTAGATGGGCCCGGTGTTTGTGTCGGCCACTAGGGTCGCTAATCTTACTCACACAGCTACCTCATTGCGCCTCTTTTTTTCTTTGCGTCATGTGCTGTTTGGGGAGGGTTTTATGGAAGGGACATCCTGCGTGACACTGCAGTGCCACTCCTAGATGGGCCCGGTGTTTGTGTCGGCCACTAGGGTCGCTAATCTTACTCACACAGCTACCTCATTGCGCCTCTTTTTTTCTTTGCGTCATGTGCTGTTTGGGGAGGGTTTTTTGGAAGGGACATCCTGCGTGACACTGCAGTGCCACTCCTAGATGGGCCCGGTGTTTGTGTCGGCCACTAGGGTCGCTAATCTTACTCACACAGCTACCTCATTGCGCCTCTTTTTTTCTTTGCGTCATGTGCTGTTTGGGGAGGGTTTTTTGGAAGGGACATCCTGCGTGACACTGCAGTGCCACTCCTAGATGGGCCCGGTGTTTGTGTCGGCCACTAGGGTCGCTTATCTTACTCACACAGCGACCTCGGTGCAAATTTTAGGACTAAAAATAATATTGTGAGGTGTGAGGTATTCAGAATAGACTGAAAATGAGTGTAAATTATGGTTTTTGAGGTTAATAATACTTTGGGATCAAAATGACCCCCAAATTCTATGATTTAAGCTGTTTTTTAGTGTTTTTTGAAAAAAACACCCGAATCCAAAACACACCCGAATCCGACAAAAAAAATTCGGTGAGGTTTTGCCAAAACGCGTTCGAACCCAAAACACGGCCGCGGAACCGAACCCAAAACCAAAACACAAAACCCGAAAAATTTCAGGCGCTCATCTCTAGTATTTACCCTGCACACAAACAATATAACCCACCTAAATCTCTCTGCAAATGTTATATCTGCCCCCCCCCCCCCCATCCCTGCAGTGCACATGGTTTTGCCCACTAGCTAACAAATTTGCTGCATCTGGGAATTACAGCAGCTTAATATTTCTTTTTACAGAAGGTTCAGCAAATTAAATTATTTAGTGAAATACTGTAATCATAACAGTTACAGGGATATTGTAGGACGATTTATTGTCAGTGGATAAATGTAAAAATTAAACCCTTAGGCATAGTTCCAAAATGCTGTCATTGCAATCCAGATTTTAAGGATATCATGCTTGAGCACAGGTGACTTAATTAGAACTTCGGTCAATGTGAATTAACCATTGGACTCAACCATGGTTATCCTTAAAACCCAGGGGTCTATTTAAGATCAATCTTAATCGATGTTGGGCTTCCAGGTTGAAAAAAACACACACATTTACTAACATTTTAAAATTTATATAAAAAAATCATCTGTTCGTAAATGCAGTGCACATGGTTTTGCCCAACTGCTAACAAAAATCCTGCTGCGATCAACTCAGAATTACCCCCCATGGCCCTCATTCCGAGTTGTTCGCTCGCAAGCTGCTTTTAGCAGCATTGCACACGCTAAGCTGCCGCCTACTGGGAGTGAATCTTAGCATCTTAAAATTGCGAACGAAAGATTTGCAATATTGCGATAAGACATCTCTGTGCAGTTTCTGAGTAGCTCGAGACTTACTCTGCCAGTGCGATCAGTTCAGTGCTTGTCGTTCCTGGTTTGACGTCACAAACACACCCAGCGTTCGCCCAGACACTCCTCCGTTTCTCCAGCCACTCCCGCGTTTTTCCCAGAAACGGTAGCATTTTTTCCCACACGCCCCTAAAGCGGCCTGTTTCCGCCCAGAAACACCCACTTCCTGTCAATCACATTACGATCACCAGAACGATGAAAAAACCGTGAGTAATATTCCTAACTGCATAGCAAATTTACTTGGCGCAGTCGCAGTGTGAACATTGCGCATGCGCATTAAGCGGAAAATCGCTGCGATGCGAAGAAAATTACCGAGCGAACAACTCGGAATGACCACCTATGTGCACTGCAGGGAAGGCAGATTTAACATGTGCAGAGAGAGTTAGATTTGGGTGTGGTGTGTTCAATCTGCAATCTAATTTGCAGTGTAAAAATAAAGCAGTCAGTATTTACCCTGCACAGAAACAAAATAACTTACCCAAATCTAACTCTTTCTGCACATGTTATATCTGCCTCCCCTGCAGTACACATGGTTTTGCCCAACTGCTAACAAAATTCCTGCTGCAATCATCTTGGAATTACCCCCATCGATTGATGTTTTCACACTGCTCGTGTATATAAGACATAGGGCCTAATTCAGTTTGGATCGTAATACGCGTTCCAACCGCAAAAACTATGAAGAGGATGGGGGCATATACGCAGGGTCCATCCTGTGCGTGTGCCTACATTTTCTCCGGGTGCCCCGCAGAAAATGCGAATGCCTCTGCCTGTCAATCAGTAGAGGGCGTACCTTCGCAGGTATATCGCGATCATGAGCCATGTCTCCCATTTTTGTCATTATAGGTGCTCTGTGAGCTGCTGGCCATGCCCCAGCCCCTCTGTCTCCCGTGAATAGACATTGAGGCTTATTCAGACCAGATCGCTTCAATTTATTTTCACCCAGCGGGCAATCTGGTCTGCACTGCACATGCGTATGCGCTAGAGATGAGCGGGTTCGGTTTCTCTGAATCCGAACCCGCCAGAACTTCATGTTTTTTTTCACGGGTCCGAGCGACTCGGATCTTCCCGCCTTGCTCGGTTTACCCGAGCGCGCCCGAACGTCATCATGACGCTGTCGGATTCTCGCGAGGCTCGGATTCTATCGCGAGACTCGGATTCTATATAAGGAGCCGCGCGTCGCCGCCATTTTCACACGTGCATTGAGATTGATAGGGAGAGGACGTGGCTGGCGTCCTCTCCATTTAGATTATAAGAGACTGAGAGAGATTTACTGGAGCTGACTAGGAGGAGTACTGTTACTGTAGAAGTGTAGAGACTGAGTGGAGAGAGTTTACTAGTGAGGACAGTGCAGTTTACTTTATAATCCGTTCTCTGCCTGAAAAAAGCGATACACAGCACACAGTGACTCAGTCACATACCATATCTGTGTGCACTGCTCAGGCTCAGGCCAGTGTGCTGCATCATCTATTATCTATATATAATATTATATATATCTGTCTGACTGCTCAGCTCACACAGCTTATAATTGTGGGGGAGACTGGGGAGCACTACTGCAGTGCCAGTTATAGGTTATAGCAGGAGCCAGGAGTACATAATATATTATATAGTGAGTGACCACCAGACACACAGTCAGGGGCGGATCCAGAAGAAAATGACAGGGGGGGCACCATGGAAGGGGCAAGTACATTTGCGTGCGACTGCAGCGCATGCACTCCCAGAAAAGGGGTGTCCCCCCACTACAAGGGGTGTGGCCTCACAGGACAGGGAGAGTGTGTGAGAGAGAGCGATTTGCAGTAGGTGACAGGGAGAGTGACTGTCAGTTGGTGACAGCTAGTGGTTGATGGAGAGTGACTGGCAGTGGGAGAGAGGGTGAGTGGGAGAATGTGACTGGGTATAGAGTGACTAGCAGTGGATGCCTGGGAGACTGGCAGTGGGTGACACGGAGACTGGCAGTGGGTGACAGGGAGAGGATGACTGGCAGTAGGTGACAGAGAGAGGGTGACATATAAGTCAGTGTGATGTGGGCCCCTATGACACACATATAAGTGGGGAGGGAAAGGGGCACAGGTTACAAAAAAAAAAAAAGTTTTCATTTTTTTTTTTATACAAAAAAATGTGTATTGTCATCTTGCATAATATACCACATACACATAAAAAGGGGGAGAGACAGGGTGGGGGAGGGTGCTGAGGGGAAGAGAAAGGGAGGGGGAGGGTGCTGAGGGGGAGAGACAGGGAGGGTGAGGATGCTGAGGGGGAGAGACAGGGAGGGTGAGGGTGCTGAGGGGAGAGACAGGGTGGGTGAGGGTGCTGAGGGGGAGAGACAGGGAGGGTGAGGGTGCTGAGGGGGAGAGAAAGGGAGGGTGAGGATGCTGAGGGGGAGAGACAGGGAGGGTGAGGATGCTGAGGGGGAGAGACAGGGAGGGTGAGGATGCTGAGGGGGAGAGACAGGGAGGGTGAGGGTGCTGAGGGGGAGAGACAGGGAGGATGAGGGTGCTGAGGGGTGAGACAGGGAGGGTGAGGGTGCTGAGGGGGAGAGACAGGGAGGGTGAGGGTGCTGAGGGGGAGAGACAGGGAGGGTGAGGGGTGAGACAGGGAGGGTGAGGGTGCTGAGGGGGAGAGACAGGGAGGGTGAGGGTGCTGAGGGGGAGAGACAGGAAGGGTGAGGATGCTGAGGGGGAGAGACAGGGAGGGTGAGGGTGCTGAGGGGTGAGACAGGGAGGGTGAGGGTGCTGAGGGGTAGAGACAGGGAGGGTGAGGGTGCTGAGGGGGAGAGACAGGGAAGGTGAGGATGCTGAGGTGGAGAGACAGGGAGGATGAGGGTGCTGAGGGGTGAGACAGGGAGGGTGAGGGTGCTGAGGGGGAGAGACAGGGAGGGTGAGGGTGCTGAGGGGAGAGACAGGGTGGGTGAGGGTGCTGAGGGGGAGAGACAGGGAGGGTGAGGGTGCTGAGGGGGAGAGACAGGGAGGGTGAGGATGCTGAGGGGGAGAGACAGGGAGGGTGAGGATGCTGAGGGGGAGAGACAGGGAGGATGAGGGTGCTGAGGGGGAGAGACAGGGAGGATGAGGGTGCTGAGGGGTGAGACAGGGAGGGTGAGGGTGCTGAGGGGGAGAGACAGGGAGGGTGAGGGTGCTGAGGGGGAGAGACAGGGAGGGTGAGGGGTGAGACAGGGAGGGTGAGGGTGCTGAGGGGGAGAGACAGGGAGGGTGAGGGTGCTGAGGGGGAGAGACAGGAAGGGTGAGGATGCTGAGGGGGAGAGACAGGGAGGGTGAGGGTGCTGAGGGGTGAGACAGGGAGGGTGAGGGTGCTGAGGGGTAGAGACAGGGAGGGTGAGGGTGCTGAGGGGGAGAGACAGGGAAGGTGAGGATGCTGAGGTGGAGAGACAGGGAGGATGAGGGTGCTGAGGGGTGAGACAGGGAGGGTGAGGGTGCTGAGGGGGAGAGACAGGGATGGTGAGGGTGCTGAGGGGGAGATACAGGAACATAACTTTGTGTCAGGAAAGAAACAATGAAGGATTCCCTGACAAACTTGCAGCCCCCCCTCCCCTCCCACATTTACTTAGCAAATACCTTGTGGCTTTGCCCCACTGGCTGGCATCCTAGGACAGGAGTGAGCGTTTGTGACTCCAGTCCTAACGGTGCTCATAAACAGCAGGCACAGGAGGAGAGAGCGGCAGCGTGCGGCGCGGTACAGGAGGAGAGAGCGGCAGCGCACAGTGTGACGTGACGTGTTCACACCGTGTGTGGGTGCCGGGTTGCATTGGTTACGAGGCAGGAGGAGGTGCAGTGCAGCGCTGGCGGCTGACCGTGTGAATACGACGGCAGTCGGTCGGGAGCACAGCACTACGCCACGGGTCGGTAATAGAAATCCGATCCGTGGCGGGTGGCAGGGCTCCCTTTCAGATGGGGGTTCGGTGTACTTACCCTCAGAGCCCCCCTTCCGTAATCCGGCTCTGACCGCCGGGACGCTTGCGCTGGAACTCGTGCCCTAGTGCCCGCTGGCTCTATTACGGGGAGAATGCAGCAGAGCTGAGGCCAATTAAAACAAAAGTAAAACACTGCCACAAATGACAGGGGGGGCACGGGCCCGAGTGCCCCCCCCCCTGGATCCGCCACTGCACACAGTGCAGTTTATTTAATATATCCGTTCTCTGCCTGAAAAAAGCGATACACACAGTGACTCAGTCAGTCACATACCATATCTGTGTGCACTGCTCAGGCTCAGGCCAGTGTGCTGCATCATCTATTATCTATATATAATATTATATATATCTGTCTGACTGCTCAGCTCACACAGCTTAAAATTGTGGGGGAGACTGGGGAGCACTACTGCAGTGCCAGTTATAGGTTATAGCAGGAGCCAGGAGTACATAATATATTATATAGTGAGTGACCACCAGACACACAGTGCAGTTTATTTAATATATCCGTTCTCTGCCTGAAAAAAGCGATACACACAGTGACTCAGTCAGTCACATACCATATCTGTGTGCACTGCTCAGGCTCAGGCCAGTGTGCTGCATCATCTATTATCTATATATAATATTATATATATCTGTCTGACTGCTCAGCTCACACAGCTTATAATTGTGGGGGAGACTGGGGAGCACTACTGCAGTGCCAGTTATAGGTTATAGCAGGAGCCAGGAGTACATAATATATTATATAGTGAGTGACCACCAGACACACAGTGCAGTTTATTTAATATATCCGTTCTCTGCCTGAAAAAAGCGATACACACAGTGACTCAGTCAGTCACATACCATATCTGTGTGCACTGCTCAGGCTCAGGCCAGTGTGCTGCATCATCTATTATCTATATATAATATTATATATATCTGTCTGACTGCTCAGCTCACACAGCTTATAATTGTGGGGGAGACTGGGGAGCACTACTGCAGTGCCAGTTATAGGTTATAGCAGGAGCCAGGAGTACATAATATATTATATAGTGAGTGACCACCAGACACACAGTGCAGTTTATTTAATATATCCGTTCTCTGCCTGAAAAAAGCGATACACACAGTGACTCAGTCAGTCACATACCATATCTGTGTGCACTGCTCAGGCTCAGGCCAGTGTGCTGCATCATCTATTATCTATATATAATATTATATATATCTGTCTGACTGCTCAGCTCACACAGCTTATAATTGTGGGGGAGACTGGGGAGCACTACTGCAGTGCCAGTTATAGGTTATAGCAGGAGCCAGGAGTACATAATATATTATATAGTGAGTGACCACCAGACACACAGTGCAGTTTATTTAATATATCCGTTCTCTGCCTGAAAAAAGCGATACACACAGTGACTCAGTCAGTCACATACCATATCTGTGTGCACTGCTCAGGCTCAGGCCAGTGTGCTGCATCATCTATTATCTATATATAATATTATATATATCTGTCTGACTGCTCAGCTCACACAGCTTATAATTGTGGGGGAGACTGGGGAGCACTACTGCAGTGCCAGTTATAGGTTATAGCAGGAGCCAGGAGTACATAATATATTATATAGTGAGTGACCACCAGACACACAGTGCAGTTTATTTAATATATCCGTTCTCTGCCTGAAAAAAGCGATACACACAGTGACTCAGTCAGTCACATACCATATCTGTGTGCACTGCTCAGGCTCAGGCCAGTGTGCTGCATCATCTATATATATATTATATATCTGTCTGACTGCTCAGCTCACACAGCTTATAATTGTGGGGGAGACTGGGGAGCACTACTGCAGTGCCAGTTATAGGTTATAGCAGGAGCCAGGAGTACATATTATATTAAAATTAAACAGTGCACACTTTTGCTGCAGGAGTGCCACTGCCAGTGTGACTGACCAGTGACCTGACCACACTGACCACCAGTATAGTTAGTAGTATACTTATATTGTGATTGCCTGAAAAAGTTAAACACTCGTCGTGTGACTTCACTTGTGTGTTTTTTTTTTTTTATTCTATAAAAATAAAACTCATTCTGCTGACAGACAGTGTCCAGCAGGTCCGTCATTATATAATATATAATATATACCTGTCCGGCTGCAGTAGTGATATATATATATTTTTTATATCATTTATCATCCAGTCGCAGCAGACACAGTACGGTAGTTCACGGCTGTGGCTACCTCTGTGTCTCTGCACTCGGCAGGCAGTCCGTCCATAATTGTAATACCACCTAACCGTGGATTTTTTTCATTCTTCTTTATACATACATAGTTACATAGACATCTTCTCTTTATCAACCAGTCTATATTAGCTGCAGACACAGTACAGTACGGTAGTTCACGGCTGTGGCTACCTCTGTGTCTGCACTCGGCAGGCAGTCCGTCCATAATTGTATACCACCTAACCGTGGATTTTTTTCAGTCTTCTTTATACATACATAGTTACATAGACATCTTCTCTTTATCAACCAGTCTATATTAGCTGCAGACACAGTACAGTACGGTAGTTCACGGCTGTGGCTACCTCTGTGTCTGCAGTCGGCAGGCAGTCCATAATTGTATACTAGTATCCATCTCCATTGTTTACCTGAGGTGCCTTTTAGTTGTGCCTATTAAAATATGGAGAACAAAAATGTTGAGGTTCCAAAATTAGGGAAAGATCAAGATCCACTTCCACCTCGTGCTGAAGCTGCTGCCACTAGTCATGGCCGAGACGATGAAATGCCAGCAACGTCGTCTGCCAAGGCCGATGCCCAATGTCATAGTACAGAGCATGTCAAATCCAAAACACCAAATATCAGAAAAAAAAGGACTCCAAAACCTAAAATAAAATTGTCGGAGGAGAAGCGTAAACTTGCCAATATGCCATTTACCACACAGAGTGGCAAGGAACGGCTGAGGCCCTGGCCTATGTTCATGGCTAGTGGTTCAGCTTCACATGAGGATGGAAGCGCTCAGCCTCTCGCTAGAAAAATGAAAAGATTCAAGCTGGCAAAAGCAGCACAGCAAAGAACTGTGCATTCTTCGAAATCCCAAATCCACAAGGAGAGTCCAATTGTGTCGGTTGCGATGCCTGACCTTCCCAACACTGGACGTGAAGAGCATGCGCCTTCCACCATTTGCACGCCCCCTGCAAGTGCTGGAAGGAGCACCCGCAGTCCAGTTCCTGATAGTCAGATTGAAGATGTCAGTGTTGAAGTACACCAGGATGAGGAGGATATGGGTGTTGCTGGCGCTGGGGAGGAAATTGACCAGGAGGATTCTGATGGTGAGGTGGTTTGTTTAAGTCAGGCACCCGGGGAGACACCTGTTGTCCGTGGGAGGAATATGGCCGTTGACATGCCAGGTGAAAATACCAAAAAAATCAGCTCTTCGGTGTGGAGGTATTTCACCAGAAATGCGGACAACAGGTGTCAAGCCGTGTGTTCCCTTTGTCAAGCTGTAATAAGTAGGGGTAAGGACGTTAACCACCTCGGAACATCCTCCCTTATACGTCACCTGCAGCGCATTCATAATAAGTCAGTGACAAGTTCAAAAACTTTGGGTGACAGCGGAAGCAGTCCACTGACCAGTAAATCCCTTCCTCTTGTAACCAAGCTCACGCAAACCACCCCACCAACTCCCTCAGTGTCAATTTCCTCCTTCCCCAGGAATGCCAATAGTCCTGCAGGCCATGTCACTGGCAATTCTGACGAGTCCTCTCCTGCCTGGGATTCCTCCGATGCATCCTTGCGTGTAACGCCTACTGCTGCTGGCGCTGCTGTTGTTGCCGCTGGGAGTCGATGGTCATCCCAGAGGGGAAGTCGTAAGCCCACTTGTACTACTTCCAGTAAGCAATTGACTGTTCAACAGTCCTTTGCGAGGAAGATGAAATATCACAGCAGTCATCCTACTGCAAAGCGGATAACTGAGGCCTTGACAACTATGTTGGTGTTAGACGTGCGTCCGGTATCCGCCGTTAGTTCACAGGGAACTAGACAATTTATTGAGGCAGTGTGCCCCCGTTACCAAATACCATCTAGGTTCCACTTCTCTAGGCAGGCGATACCGAGAATGTACACGGACGTCAGAAAAAGACTCACCAGTGTCCTAAAAAATGCAGTTGTACCCAATGTCCACTTAACCACGGACATGTGGACAAGTGGAGCAGGGCAGGGTCAGGACTATATGACTGTGACAGCCCACTGGGTAGATGTATGGACTCCCGCCGCAAGAACAGCAGCGGCGGCACCAGTAGCAGCATCTCGCAAACGCCAACTCTTTCCTAGGCAGGCTACGCTTTGTATCACCGCTTTCCAGAATACGCACACAGCTGAAAACCTCTTACGGCAACTGAGGAAGATCATCGCGGAATGGCTTACCCCTATTGGACTCTCCTGTGGATTTGTGGCATCGGACAACGCCAGCAATATTGTGTGTGCATTAAATATGGGCAAATTCCAGCACGTCCCATGTTTTGCACATACCTTGAATTTGGTGGTGCAGAATTTTTTTAAAAACGACAGGGGCGTGCAAGAGATGCTGTCGGTGGCCAGAAAAATTGCGGGACACTTTCGGCGTACAGGCACCACGTACAGAAGACTGGAGCACCACCAAAAACTACTGAACCTGCCCTGCCATCATCTGAAGCAAGAAGTGGTAACGAGGTGGAATTCAACCCTCTATATGCTTCAGAGGTTGGAGGAGCAGCAAAAGGCCATTCAAGCCTATACAATTGAGCACGATATAGGAGGTGGAATGCACCTGTCTCAAGTGCAGTGGAGAATGATTTCAACGTTGTGCAAGGTTCTGATGCCCTTTGAACTTGCCACACGTGAAGTCAGTTCAGACACTGCCAGCCTGAGTCAGGTCATTCCCCTCATCAGGCTTTTGCAGAAGAAGCTGGAGGCATTGAAGAAGGAGCTAAAAGGGAGCGATTCCGCTAGGCATGTGGGACTTGTGGATGCAGCCCTTAATTCGCTTAACAAGGATTCACGGGTGGTCAATCTGTTGAAATCAGAGCACTACATTTTGGCCACCGTGCTCGATCCTAGATTTAAAGCCTACCTTGGATCTCTCTTTCCGGCAGACACAGGTCTGCTGGGGTTGAAAGACCTGCTGGTGACAAAATTGTCAAGTCAAGCGGAACGCGACCTGTCAACATCTCCTCCTTCACATTCTCCCGCAACTGGGGGTGCGAGGAAAAGGCTCAGAATTCCGAGCCCACCCGCTGGCGGTGATGCAGGGCAGTCTGGAGCGACTGCTGATGCTGACATCTGGTCCGGACTGAAGGACCTGACAACGATTACGGACATGTCGTCTACTGTCACTGCATATGATTCTCTCAACATTGATAGAATGGTGGAGGATTATATGAGTGACCGCATCCAAGTAGGCACGTCACACAGTCCGTACTTATACTGGCAGGAAAAAGAGGCAATTTGGAGGCCCTTGCACAAACTGGCTTTATTCTACCTAAGTTGCCCTCCCACAAGTGTGTACTCCGAAAGAGTGTTTAGTGCCGCCGCTCACCTTGTCAGCAATCGGCGTACGAGGTTACATCCAGAAAATGTGGAGAAGATGATGTTCATTAAAATGAATTATAATCAATTCCTCCGCGGAGACATTGACCAGCAGCAATTGCCTCCACAAAGTACACAGGGAGCTGAGATGGTGGATTCCAGTGGGGACGAATTGATAATCTGTGAGGAGGGGGATGTACACGGTGATATATCGGAGGGTGAAGATGAGGTGGACATCTTGCCTCTGTAGAGCCAGTTTGTGCAAGGAGAGATTAATTGCTTCTTTTTTGGGGGGGGTCCAAACCAACCCGTCATATCAGTCACAGTCGTGTGGCAGACCCTGTCACTGAAATGATGGGTTGGTTAAAGTGTGCATGTCCTGTTTTGTTTATACAACATAAGGGTGGGTGGGAGGGCCCAAGGACAATTCCATCTTGCACCTCTTTTTTCTTTTCTTTTTCTTTGCATCATGTGCTGATTGGGGAGGGTTTTTTGGAAGGGACATCCTGCGTGACACTGCAGTGCCACTCCTAGATGGGCCCGGTGTTTGTGTCGGCCACTAGGGTCGCTAATCTTACTCACACAGTCAGCTACCTCATTGTGCCTCTTTTTTTCTTTGCGTCATGTGCTGTTTGGGGAGGGTTTTTTGGAAGGGACATCCTGCGTGACACTGCAGTGCCACTCCTAGATGGGCCCGGTGTTTGTGTCGGCCACTAGGGTCGCTAATCTTACTCACACAGCTACCTCATTGCGCCTCTTTTTTTCTTTGCGTCATGTGCTGTTTGGGGAGGGTTTTTTGGAAGGGACATCCTGCGTGACACTGCAGTGCCACTCCTAGATGGGCCCGGTGTTTGTGTCGGCCACTAGGGTCGCTAATCTTACTCACACAGCTACCTCATTGCGCCTCTTTTTTTCTTTGCGTCATGTGCTGTTTGGGGAGGGTTTTTTGGAAGGGCCATCCTGCGTGACACTGCAGTGCCACTCCTAGATGGGCCCGGTGTTTGTGTCGGCCACTAGGGTCGCTAATCTTACTCACACAGCTACCTCATTGCGCCTCTTTTTTTCTTTGCGTCATGTGCTGTTTGGGGAGGGTTTTTTGGAAGGGACATCCTGCGTGACACTGCAGTGCCACTCCTAGATGGGCCCGGTGTTTGTGTCGGCCACTAGGGTCGCTAATCTTACTCACACAGCTACCTCATTGCGCCTCTTTTTTTCTTTGCGTCATGTGCTGTTTGGGGAGGGTTTTTTGGAAGGGCCATCCTGCGTGACACTGCAGTGCCACTCCTAGATGGGCCCGGTGTTTGTGTCGGCCACTAGGGTCGCTAATCTTACTCACACAGCTACCTCATTGCGCCTCTTTTTTTCTTTGCGTCATGTGCTGTTTGGGGAGGGTTTTTTGGTAGGGACATCCTGCGTGACACTGCAGTGCCACTCCTAGATGGCCCCGGTGTTTGTGTCGGCCACTAGGGTCGCTTATCTTACTCACACAGCGACCTCGGTGCAAATTTTAGGACTAAAAATAATATTGTGAGGTGTGAGGTATTCAGAATAGACTGAAAATGAGTGTAAATTATGGTTTTTGAGGTTAATAATACTTTGGGATCAAAATTACCCCCAAATTCTATGATTTAAGCTGTTTTTTAGTGTTTTTTGAAAAAAACACCCGAATCCAAAACACACCCGAATCCGACAAAAAAAATTCGGTGAGGTTTTGCCAAAACGCGTTCGAACCCAAAACACGGCCGCGGAACCGAACCCAAAACCAAAACACAAAACCCGAAAAATTTCAGGCGCTCATCTCTAGTATGCGCCACAATGCGTAAGTGCGACGGTCCGGAGATCACAAGAAGATTGACAAGAAGAGGGTGTTTGTGTGGGTGGCAACTGAATGTTTCTAGGGAGTGTCCGGAAAAACACTGGAGGGACCCGGCGTTTTGTGGGAGGATTTGTGACGTCACCTCAATGGCTGAGTAAGTGCTGAGCTGTGCAGCTCTTGTGCACATGTGATCACACACCTGCACAGCAAATTTTCCCTTCCGCTGTAGGCGGCAACTACCTGATTACAGGGATGCAAAAAACACACCCTAGCGATCAGGTCTGAATTACCCACAATGTGCATATTTGCAGAGCAACAAGCTACAGGGAGCCTTCCACCCCCCCCCCCTTCCCCATGGGAAGGGGGGGGGGTTGTTTGGGTTAGCTGGACATTCCCCAAAAAAGTGACTGTCCTGCAAAAATTGGGATAGTTGGGAGGTATGTTCAAATACATTTATTGTTTTGCATGCAGGGTAAATACTGGCTTCTTTGACATTTAGCCACAAATGCTGCACAGCTGAATTACAGTATTACACTGCAATTAACAGTTATGCTAGGACATTCCCCCTCCCAAATCTACCTCTCTCTGCATGTTACATCTGTCCCACAGTGGCGTGCGGTGAGGTCAGTGGCTAGTGAGGCACTACAGCCATAATGTCCGCCGAATCCTGCCGATGACCCTTAGCCAATGCCCGCTACTGCCTCTGAGCCGATACCCGCTGCCACCGCCAATGGCTTACAAACTCGCCCACAATCAACTGACCCAGCCCTCCACCACTAATTTCTATCTCAGTCCGATGCCGCCAATGCCCGCTGCCTGCCTGCTCATTGTTCTCGTTATATATTATAAATTTTTAAAGAAAAAAAAAAATGAGTGTTTGGGACTGGGAAGGGTGAGGGAGGAGGACATGAATGCAATTTTGTTGTCCAGGGCTTCCATTAACTTAAAGGAGAAGGGTCTGAATGGGTTAAAAAAAATGCGTGAGGTCCTCCCTCCTTAGTATAACCAGCCTCGGGCTCTTTGAGCCGGTCCTGGTTATTTAAATACTGGGGGAAAAATTGGACAGGGGTTCCCCGTATTTAGACAACTAGCACCGGGCTCTTAGCCTTCTTCCTCAGACATGTCGACACACGTGTACCGACACACCACACACACAGGGAATGCTTTTTCTGAAGACAGTTTCCCCACAAGGCCCTTTGGAGAGACAGAGAGAGAGAGTATGCCAGCACACACCCCAGCGCTATATAACCCAGGAATAACACAGTAACTTAATGTTTGCCCAGTAGTGCTGCTGTATGTAATTTGCGCCGAATTATGTGCCCCCCCCCCCTCTTTTCAACCCTCTTGTCTACCGTGGTTTCAGCAGGGGAGAGTCTGGGGAGCTTCCTCAGCGGTGCTGTGGAGAAAAAATGGCGCTGGTGAGTGATGAGGGAGAAGCCCCGCCCCCTCAGCTGCGGGCTTCTGTCCCGCTTAAACTGTAAAATTGGCGGGGGCTCATATATATATACAGTGCCCAGCTGTATATGTGTTATATTTTTGGCAAAAAGAGGTTTATATTGCTGCCCAGGGCGCCCCCCCTGCGCCCTGCACCCTTACTGTGACCAGAGTATGTGAGGTGTATGGGAGCAATGGCGCACAGCTGCAGTGCTGTGCGTTACTTCAGTGAAGATCATGAAGTCTTCTTCCGCCGCTGAAGTCTTTCTTTTCTTCTCATACTCACCCGGCTTCTATCTTCTGGCTCTGCGAGGGGGACGGCGGCGCGGCTCTGGGACGGACGGCGAGGGTGAGATCCTGTGTACCAATCCCTCTGGAGCTAATGGTGTCCAGTAGCCTAAGAAGCAGGGCCTTGCAACTCAGAGAGTAGGGCTGCTTCTCTCCCCTCAGTCCCTCGATGCAGGGAGTCTGTTGCCAGCAGTTCTCCCTGAAAATTAAAAACCTAACAAAATACTTTCTGTCAGAAAGCTCAGGAGAGCTCCTGAAAAGCACCCAGTTTCCACTGGGCACAGTATCAAACTGAGGTATGGAGGAGGGGCATAGAGGGAGGAGCCACTGCACACCCAGAACTAAAGTCTTTCTTAAAGTGCCCATGTCTCCTGCGGAGCCCGTCTATCCACATGGTCCTTACGGAGTCCCCAGCATCCTCTAGGACGTTAGAGAAAATAGGATTTTAATACCTACCGGTAAATCCTTTTCTCTTAGTCCGTAGAGGATGCTGGGCACCCGTCCCAGTGCGTACTGTGTCTGCAGTTATTAAATGGCCCTTAACTCCAGAACATTTATGTGGAGACAACTTTCCCGACTTGACCATCTTCCTTGGATGTTTTCACCCTGTGTGACTGCTTCCCAGCCTCGGAGGGTTGCATCCGTGGTCCCTAGGATCCAGTCCTGGATCCCGAACCATCGCCCCTCTAGGAGGTGAGAACTGTGCAGCCGCCAATGGAGTGATATTCTGGTCTTGGAAGACAGGATTATCCTCCGGTGCATGTGTAGGTGGGATCCGGACCACTTGTCCAACAGGTCCCACTGGAACACTCTAGCATGGAACCTGCCAAACTGAATGGCCTCGTAGGCCGCAACCATCTTCCCCAGCAACCGAATGCATTGATGGATTAACACTCTTGCTGGTTTCAGAATTTGTTTGACCAGACTCTGGATCTCCATAGCCTTTCCACTGGAAGAAAACCTCTTCTGTGTCCAGTATCACTCCCAAAAACAACAACCGTGTCATTGGGACCAACTGCGATTTTGGCAAGTTTAGGAGCCAACCATGTTGTTGAAGAACTGTCAGGGAGAGTGCAATGTTTTGCAACAACTGGTCCCTGGATCTCGCCTTTATCAAGAGATCATCCAAGTACGGGATAATTGTGACTCCTTGCTTGCGAAGGAGAACCATCATTTCCGCCATCACCCTGGTGAAAATCCTCGGAGCCATGGACAGACCAAACGGCAATGTCTGAAATTGGTAATGACAATCCTGAATTGCAAACCTCAGGTAGCTTGATGCAGTGGCTAAACGGGAACATGTAAGTAGGCATCCTTATGTCTACCAAAACCATGAAATCTCCTTCCTCCGGACCGGAGATCCCTACCCTGAGAGATTCCATCTTGAAATTGAATTTCTTTAGGTAGAAATTGAGGGATTTCAGATTTAAGATTGGTCTGACTGAGCCGTCCGGCTTCGGGACCACGAAGAGGCTTGAATAAAAGCCTTCTCCCTGCTGACTAATGCCGATTTGAACAATCGGTGAGGGGGAACGTCTTGAAACCCCAGTTTGTACCCTTGGGACACTATTTGTAAAACCCACGAGTCCAGGTCCAAATTAATCCAGTACTGACTGAAGTGTTTTAGACGTGCCCCCACTGGTGTGGGCTCCTGCAAGAGAGCCCCAGCGTCATGCAGTGGATTTGGCAGAAGCAGAGGACGATCTCTGCTCCTGCGATCTTGAAGAGGCTACAGACCTCTTCCCTCTTCTCCTTCCTCTACCTGCAAAGAAATGGGAATCTTAACTTCTTGCATATCTATTGGGCCAAAATGACTGCGTTAGATAATGATGCGTCTTCATCCGTTGAGAGGGAACATAGGGCAAGAAGGTTGACTTACCTGCGGGAGCTGCCGAGATCAAATTAACTAGGCCGTCGCCAAACAAGGCTTCACCTTCATAGGGAAGAGACTCCCTTTCTTCTTGGAGTCAGCATCAGCATTCCCTTGGTGAATCCACAATGCCCTCCTATCCGAGACTGCCATGAAATTGGCCCGTGAACTCAAGAGTCCTATATCCCTTGCAGTCGTAAGTATGCTGCAGTATCCTTGATATGATCCAACGTAAGGAGCATCCCATGTCTCCAGGATATCTATATCGGATGACAAGGTATTCGACCAATTCTTGAATACTACTACTCACCCATGCGCATGTAATGGCAGGTCTAAGTAATGTACCCGTGGTTACATAACTAGAAATAATGTAGCTTCCTGCATACGATCCGCTGGATTTGTGACAGGGCCCCGTGCAGAACAGGGGGTGACTCCCACTTTATTCTGTCCGCGGCAGGAAATAAATAAACAACCGGAAACCTTTTGGGGATTTGAAACCATCTTGTCGAGCTGGCCCAGACTTTCTCAAACAGAGATGAAGGAACGTTACATCAGCTTTCATTATATATCTATATATACATACAAATAGACCCCTTTGTCAGGAACAGCAGGGTCCTCAGTGATGTTAATATGTCCTTAATATCCACAATCATGTACTGAATGCTCCTTGCCAATATTGGATCTAATCAGGAAATATTATGGTCGACATAGGAATCAGTATCCGAGTCAGTATCAGTGTGTAGTAACTGGGCAAAATAACATTTTTGCGGGGCCTGAGGGAAAAGAAGCATAGCCATGAACATCACATCTTTTCTCTACGTCTGTGTCTGGGACACAGATTTATCCAACCTCACTCTGATATTACTGAAACTTTCACCCAGTCAGTTATTGGTGGTGCCAACAGGGCCACCATCATATGTCTGCATTCCTAATATAGTTTCCTCTTGGGAAAAACATTCAGCCACCGACATGTTGACACACATGTACCAAGTACCCACAGACACATCGGCTTATGGGGGATAGACCTACAGTAAATATGTCAGAGGGACAGATGGGATTTTTCAGCTCACAACCCAGCGTCAAAAGTACACAGTCTGGGAAATAATAAACTCTATAGTGATAGACTTGTAACGCTCTTTAGATGTGCTGGTGAGGTGAGGAAGAAGCCCCGCCGCTGTAATGGCACGCTTCTGTCCCGCTCAGAAACAAATAATTAATTACGCTGGTGGGGTAAGGACAGTGCCCAGGCACTAATGTCCACTTTTGCCAGCCTTTTGTGAGGAATTTATGCTGCCCAGGGTGCCCTCCCCCCACGCCCTGCACCCTGCAGTGCCTGTGTTTGTGTGGGAGCATGGCGCACAGCATTCCGCTCGCTGCGTGGTACCTCAGAATGCCATCTGTTCTTCTGCTACTCGCCTGTCTTCTGACTTCTGGCTCTGTAAGGGGGTGACGGCAGGCTACGGGAGTGGGCATCTAGGCGTACCCAGCGATCAGCACCCTCAGGAGCTAATGGTGTCCTGTCAGCCAGAAGTAGAGCCATTGAACTCACTAGAAGTTGGTCATACTTCTCTCCCCTAAGTCCCACGAAGCAGGGAGACTGTTGCCAGCAGCCTCCCTGAAAATAAGAAAAACTAACATAAGTCTTTTCAGAGAAACTCAGTAGAGCTCCCCTGTAGTGCATCCAGTCTCACTGGGCACAATTCTAAAACTGGAGTCTGGAGGAGGGGCATAGAGGGAGGAGACAGTTCACACCCTTTGAAAGTCTTAAAGTGCCCATGTTTCCTGCGGATCCCGTCTATACCCCATGGTTCTTAATGTGATCCCTGCATCCTCTAGGACGTATGAGAAAACAAATAACGCACACACGAGGAGGAGAGAACAAAGGAAGCTATAAGGAGGGGAGGGGAGGGGGGGGGAAGGTAAGGTAGTAAAGGCATATTGGATAAACTACAACCTTATACATATTTATTAATGTACCAGTAGTTAGAAGTAGAAGAGCTCTAACAGAAACCACAAAGCTTATCTAAAGCCACACCACACTGGATATGCCCAATCTCATTTGATCTTTGAAGCAAAGCAGTATTGGACTTTGTTACTACCAAGCAGTCTCCCATCCATGTATTATCAGATTCTTTAGGTGTTTTTAAACTACCAACACCATTTTCTTGGTACATTTAATTTTTACACGTATTCTTTTATGTACCAGAAGTTAGAAGTAGAAAAGCTCTAGCAGAAACCACCAGCTCATCTACAGCCACAGCACACTGGATTTGCCCAATCTCTCCTGATCATGGAAGCTGAGCAGTGTTGGTCCTGGTTTTAGTACTTGGATGGGAGACCACCAGGAAATACCAGGAGCTGTGTGTATTTTTACAATACCAACACCGTTCTCTTGATGCATTCCATTTTGAAACATTGGGGCAGATCTATTAAGCCTGGTGAACTGATAAAGTGCAAGGTGATAAAGTACCAGCCAGTCAGCTCCTAACTGTCATTTTTCAAACCCAGCCTGTGACATGGCAATTAGGAGCTGATTGGCTGGTACTTTATCATTCCACCAGGTTTAATAAATCGGCCGCTTATTCATTTATGTACTAGTAGTTAGAAGTAGAAGAACTCTAACAGAAACCACTAAGTTCATCTACAGCCACACCACACTGTATATGCCCAATATCACCTGATCTTAGGCCTGGTTTGTTCTTGGATGTGAGACCACCTGGGAATACCAGGTGCTGTAGGTAGTTTTATACTACCAACACCGTTCTCTTGATGCATTCTATTTTGAAACTTATTCATTGATGTAGAAGTTAGAAACAGCAAAAATCATCTACAGCCGCATCACACTGGATATGTCCAATCTCATCTGATGTTGGAAGCTAAGCAGTGTTGTGCCTGGTTAGTTTTTGGATTTCAGGTCCTGCCTTCTGGTTTGGCCATGGCACCTCGGAAATTCACCAAGGTCATGGCCGTGATGACGACCCTTCACCATCGGTGGACCAGGGAGGAATCTCTCCTCCCGATAAACATTCTGGAATTGCGGGCAGTGTTCAATTCATTGATACTGGCCCTGCCTCTAGTACAGAACAGGCCTGTTCAAGTACAATCGGACAACGCCACCACGGTAGTGTACACAAATCATCAAGTCGGCACTCGAAACTGCATGGCAAAGATGGAAGTATAAAAAAATCCTCAGTTGGGTAGAACGTCATCTGCCAGCAATATCGGCAGTGTTCATTCCCGGAGTCCTCAACTGGAAAGCGGATTTCCTCAGTCGTCAGGACGTTCACGCTGGAGAGTGGAGAGGCTGCAGCAGAAATATCTGCACTGGTGTCAGTAGGTGACTGAGGCAGGGATGACTGGGAGATAGTGGGTGACTGAAGCATGTATGAGTGGGAGATAGTGGGTGACTGAAGCCGGGGTGACTGGGAGATAGTGGGTGACTGATGCAGGGGTGACAGTGATAGTGGGTGACTGAGGCAGGGGTGACAGGGAGATAGTGGGTTACTGAGGGAGGGGTGATAGGAAGGGGTTGGGTAAGTATGGGAAGAAAGTGGGTGACAGGGATAATAAATGAATAAGGCAGGGATGATAGGGAGATAGTGGATGACTGTGGCAGGGGTGACAGGGACAGTAAGAGACTGAGGCAGGGTTGACAGGGATAGTGGGTGACTGAAGCAGGGGTGATAGGGTGACAGTGGGTGACTGAGGCAGGGGTGACAGGGATAGTGGGTGACTGAGGCAGGGGTCGCAGGTATAGTGGTTGACTGAGGCAGCGGTGACTGGGAGATAGTGGGTAACTGAGGCAGGGGTGACAGGGAAAGTGTGTGACTCAGGCAGGGGTGATAGGGAGATAGTGGGCAGCATATCTCTGCCTCACTGCAGCAGCACATTCCTGCTTCACTGACAGCAGCACATCCCTGCAACGTTGACAGCAACACATCCCTGCAACATTGACGGCAGCACATCCCTGCCTCATTGACGGCAGCACATCCCTGCCTCACTTATAGCAGCACATCCCTGCCTCGCTGACAGCAGCACATCACTGCCTCGCTGACAGCAGCACATCACTGCTTCACTGACAGCAGCACATCACTGCTTCACTGACAGCAGAACATCCCTGCCTCACTGGCAGCAGCACATCCCTGCTTTACTGACAGCTGTATATAGGGCCTAATTAAGACCTGATCCCTGCTGTGCATATTCACACAACAGGAGATCAGGTCTGAAGTGCGTGTGTGCTGGTGCCACAGTGCACCGGCACATGCCAGAGATGCGATCAGCATCTCTGCCCAGTGAGCGCCTCTGTCTGATTGACAGGCAGAGGCGGTCACTGGGCAGGAGGAGTCGGGCCAGCGGCGTTGTGCCGCCATTTTGGGGGAACAGTCAGGACAACGCAGACATGACCGGACCGTATGGGGGCGGGCCGTGACGGCTGTGTGACCCGGACAGCAACGGGCCTTATTTACTAAAATCTCAGATAAATTTTATGGCATTTATGTGCAGTCTAGTTTGCACAGTTGATAGAGTGTTGATCTTGCACTATCAATGTAAGCCTCACATAGGTTTGATACACATGTAAGTTTGTTTTTATTTTACTACATTGTGGTTTGTGGCTCTATACCATGTAATGCATGTCTTTTAACAGTAGTCAAGTCTTCCAATGTGCTTGTTAGTGAAACCCAATACATAGCTTTATTTTATTTTGTTTCTTCAAATATTGAATGCATATGTCTTATAACTTTTTTTTTCAATATATAAACATTTTTATTATAAGATTTTCAATGACACAAGTACATCCAAGTTGCAGATTATGGATTGTGAAGGACAAATCAACCATATAAACAATTTAAGCAATTTAAATTGCATGCAGGTAGTAGAATATCAAACTCCTTGGATGAGAGTTGGTCTGAATAAACTAGGATAGAAAAGAATAAAGTAGAAAATAAGATTTTAAACCTACCGGTAAATCTTTTTCTCGTAGTCCGTAGAGGATGCTGGGGACTCCGTAAGGACCATGGGGATAGACGGGCTCCGCAGGAGACATGGGCACTTTAAGAAAGACTTTAGTTCTGGGTGTGCACTGGCTCCTCCCTCTATGCCCCTCTATGCCACAGTTAGAGTAACTGTGCCCAGAGGAGACTGACAGTATGAGGAAAGGATTTTGTTAATCCAGGGCAAGATTCATACCAGCCACACCAATCACACCGTATAACTTGTGATAAACTACCCAGTTATGAGTACGAAAAAACAACATACTGTAGCATCAGTGCAGGACCGATGCAACTATAACATAACCCTTATTGAAGCAATAACTATATACAAGTATTGCAGAAGTAGTCCGCACTTGGGACGGGCGCCCAGCATCCTCTACGGACTACGAGAAAAAGATTTACCGGTAGGTTTAAAATCTTATTTTCTCTAACGTCCTAGAGGATGCTGGGGACTCCGTAAGGACCATGGGGATTATACCAAAGCTCCAAAACGGGCGGGAGAGTGCGGATGACTCTGCAGCACCGATTGAGCAAACATGAGTTCCTCCTCAGCCAGGGTATCAAACTTATAGTATTTTGAAAAGGTGTTTGAACCTGGCCAAGTAGCAGCTCGACACAGCTGTAGTGCCGAGACCCCTCGGGCAGCCGCCCAAGAAGAGCCCACTTTCCTCGTGGAATGGGCCTAGACCGATTTCTGTAACTGCAATCCAGCCATAGAATGCGCTTGCTGAATCGTGTTACAAATCCAGCGAGCAATAGCCTGCTTTGAAGCAGGGGCACCAATCTTGCTGGTTGCATACAGGACAAACAGCGCTTCAGTTTTCCTGACTCTAGCCGTCCTGGCCACGTAAATTTTCAAAGCCCTGACCACATCAAGTAACTCGGAATCCTCCAAGTCACACATAGCCAAAGGCACCACAATAGGTTGGTTCATATGAAAAGATGAGACCACTTTTGGTAGGAATTGAGGACGGGTCCGCAATTCCGCTCTATCCACATGGAACACCAAATATGGGCTTTTATGTGACAAAGCCGCTAATTCCGACACTCGCCTAGCCGAAGCCAAGGCTAATAACATGACCACCTTCCACGTGAGATATGTTAACTCCACCGTTTTAAGGCTGCTAAAAACTGCTAGCAAACAATCAACTCAGAATGACCCCCATAGTGTATTGCAAGAAAATATCTGTAAATCCAATGGTACCATAAGTGCGGTATATACGGGCGAGAACATCTCCCCTAAGTGAAGTCAGCCCTATGAATAGAGTTTGTGTGATCCCTGTGCAGCAGTCACAGAAAGGGTTCATCTCTGCAGTTTGTCACTCAAATTACATTGTTGCATTTTTTCTAGAAGTGGATCTGAGAGCTGTTACCCGCAGACCAGCTACAATAATTATCCTGGGTACTCACTAGACCAGTTGTTCTAAAACTGCACCCTGGGGTGCCTCAGGACACCTTGCAGGGGTGCCTTGGATTGGTGGTCCAGGACCAATTCAAAATATTTATAGTTAGTGTTATAGGCAAAACCAGTGCTGTTGGCTGGCAATCATAACATATGTGCACAAGCAGAAGCAAATCCTGTCCCCTACCAAAGGGCCGGTGCTAGGGTGTTTGGCACCTCCCTGCAAACTATTAATTTAAGCCCTCTCTCCAATACTTAATAAAGGCGCCTTAAAAAAAGAAGGTGTGGTATCACAAGGAAGGGGCATGGCCACACAATAGCACCCCAAATCAATATACGCCACACAGTAGCACTATCTTATTGTCATTACACCGCATGTAATAATAATAATAATAATAATAATAATAATAATACCCACAGTCGCAGTGCCCTTTATACACATAACCACCATATCAGTGCAGCTTACACACATAATGCCAACAGTAGCAGTGCCCCTTCTACTCATGCCCATGGTGGCAATCCTTTACATGGCAAAAATCAACCTGGTTTTGCCATGTAAAGGATTGCCACTTTAAAAAACAAACAATCAAACAAAAACAAAAAAACAACAGGAAAAAAACACAAAATCTCTCACTTTCTGATTCTCACACCCTATTACATTCCTCCCTATATATTTAAATGTTTCTATTACTGTATGTTCCCTCTTCCCTTCTCCAAACTATACACATCAATATCTTTTAGTATTTCCAGGTAAGTTTTGTGATGTAGGCCATGCACCATTTTAGTTGCCCTAATGTAATTACAGCCTTCTGGAGATATGGCTTCTGGAACTGAACACAGGATTCTAAATGTGGCTGTACCAAGGACCTATACAGTAGCATTACAGGTTGAGTATCCCTTATCCAAAATGCTTGGGACCAGAGGAATTTTGGATATCGGATTTTTCTGTATTTTGGAATAATTGCATACCATAACGAGATATTATGGTGATGGGACCTAAATCTAAGCACAGAATGCATTTATGTTTCATATACACCTTATACACACAGCCTGAAGGTCATTTTAGCCAATATTTTTTATAACTTTGTGCATTAAACAAAGTGTGTGTACATTCACAGAATTCATTTATGTTTCATATACACCTTATACACACAGTCTGAAGTTCATTTAATACAATATTTTTAATAACTTTGAGTATTAAACAAAGTTTGTGTACACTGAGCCATCAAAAAACAAAGTCTCACTCAAAAAAGTCCGTATTTCGGAATATTCCGTATTTCGGAATATTTGGATATGGGATACTCAACCTGTATTACTTTTTTCTGCTACTGGTTCTTTAACCTATGCAAACAAGCATCTGACTTGCCTTTCCTATTGCTTTGATACATTGCTCACCTGAAATAGTAATACTTAGATAGCTTTCCTCTTGCCATTATAATGCCCTTAATCTTATAGTTAGCCTTTGCATTTTTGAGACGTGTATGATTTTGCATTTTTTGGCATTAAATGTTGCCATGTTCTTGACCATTCCTCTAGTGCAGGGCTGGAACTGCCAGAGACAACGGAGTCAGTTGCCGCCGGGCTCCAGCCCTAAAGGGGCTTCCCCCATAGCCCCCCGGCTGTTACGTGCCCTTCCTACTAAATAGACAAAGGCGCTACCAGCAGGGTCTCGCAGTTTGTACATTCCATGCCGTAACACCCTTCTTTCCACCTTTTTCAAGACCCAGCCCAGCAGCCTCTAGCTGCAGCACTGCCAGCGGTGGGGTGCCCCTGCTTCTTCTCACACCACAGATAGCTGGGCAGCACTGCAACTGCCTGCCTGATTGCTCCGCCCCCTTCCGGCTCCCAAGCACCTCTGCTGCCCAGTGATCCAGGAGCCTGCTGCTTGGAAGAAGTGGCCGAGCTTCAGCAAGCGAGTCTGGACACTGGCGGAGGAAGCCATGATAACCAGATAATGGGGAGTGGAGAGCCAGTTCCAAGGTAATACTTTATACAGCTGGTTGAGATCCTGGTCGGTGGATATGGATTCCAAGAAAACCCTGGAGGTGCTTCCTTTCAAGGGAGACACTCTCTTTGGAGAAGACCTCAATAAGATTGTAGCTGATCTGGCTACTGCTAAAACAGCTTGCCTACCTAGTATGACTCCTACCACGCAGAAGGCTAAAAGTACTTTCCCTTGGCCCTTTCATCCTCCAGGTAAAGCGTACCCAAGGTCAGGCATACCCAATGCAAGCTCATGCTTCCAGACCTGCCAAGCCCAGACTGAAGCAAGCCTGGGCTGCCCATCAGCCTGCTTCCAAAACGGACAAGCCTGCCGCATGACGGTGCAGGCCTCCCTCTGGGGGACTTCTAGGTTTGGCATAGAAAGGTAAAATTCTAAGCTAAAGAATTTTGTTTGGAGCTCACCTTGTACTTTGTGAAGAAATAATCAGCATTGTGGCTGAGCAGGTACATGTAGTGTGTGGCTGCAAACTGCATGGATCTGCTGCATTGTAATGCTGATACTTTTTTTTTGCAAAGTACCAATAGCTTCATATAATGTTCACAATTTTTATGCAGGATCAAATAGCTCAATGGGTAGGGTGTTTGATTAGAATTCAACAGGTTATAGGTTTGAATCCTGGGTATGGTAGTTTGAGATGTGTTATTTAATAAAGTATGTTGTTCTGACTGCCGGCATCCTATCACCTGGGATAGCATACTAAATAAATGGAGTTGATCAATTTCTTTTTTTTTTTTTTTTAAACTAGGGACAATTTCCAGATACTTTTCTTTATAACTGAGATTGCCCCCTGGAACTTCACATCAGTTGACAACTATGCATGAGTGGGCAGTGCTTGCCCTAGATCTGCCCACCCATTTATGTGCCGTCATAAAAGAAAGCACATCTGACAGTTATCCTGGGCGTACACTACACAATTATCTGTCAGGCTATCTATCCAGTCTGGATGGATGGCATGAAAATCTGGTAATGTATAGGAGCAAATGTCAATTAACCATTTGCTCCCAAACACTAGAAAAGTGGTCAAAAATGGTCATTACACAAATTGGTTAAACCCAAAATTTAACCAATTTGTTTAGGGGACCATTTTTGTCCATTTTCAAGTGTTTGAGAGTAAATCGTTGATGGTCATTTGCTCACATAGATAACCGGATTTCTATTCCAACCAGACAGTGTTGGAGAGATGGTCTGCCAGATTACATAATGCATACCAGAGCCATAACTAGACTTTTTGGTGCCCTGTGACAGAGAATTATATGCCCCCCCCCTCCCCATTTTTGCAATATGGACAAAAGGCGCATGCCTTGTGGGGAAGGGGCATAACAAGATTGGTCTCAGAGAAAGCACATGAGATATGAAGATATATCTAGTATACTTGACACTCAATGGTTTGTGGTATTGCCCTCCTTAAATGCATATACAGTCACACATGGCGTGTTTGTGCAAATGGCATATCAGCAGTCAGCACTAACTGGTGACATGCCATTTATACAAGTAAGCCATGTGTGACTAATATATAAACATACTTTATTAAATAACACATCTCAAACTACCATACCCAGGATTCAAACCTATAACCTGTTGAATTCTAATCAAACACCCTACCCATTGAGCTACTTGATCCTGCATCTATTCTAACCTCCAAAAACAGATTCAGTTGCATTTTCCAGCGTGTTTTGTTTGCGCCTTTGCAAATGTCTTACATCGACAAACTTATTTAGTACTATTTTGCAAATAGGGTTACATTGTCACAACATTGTGTTCCCTAATTGCTTGATTTTTTAAATGCAACAATTGATAAAGACACCTGATAATTGCTCTGTGGAGTCTTATTTTGTGTCTACTTCTTATCTACATTTAATTCCCTAACTCTAATCAAGGCATTTTTAAATGCTTGGGGCTGCCAGGACGTGAGGCCTACCTAGACTTTAGATCTGAATTTGAATGTACTTGTGAACTAACTTAATTTCCTACTTCTAAATTCATTCCTAAATTCACTACTTACATTAATCCTGTAGTTGGGCATTTTGAGCCTTCAATTGTGGGCATTGCTTTGTGTCCAGACCAGCAGCTGGTGGTGTGCATTTGCTGGAAAGGCATCGAAGACCTCCGATATGCTGCATCTCCTGATGTGTGTCTCCCTCAAGTGGCTGTCAGTAAATGCATGCTAGACACCCCATTCCAAGCTGATTGTGACATCACGGAACATGCATCATAGAACAGGCATGCTAGAACATGGGTCTTCAACCTGCGACCCTCCAGCTGCTGTGGAACTACATATCCCAGCATGCCCTGCCTCAGTTTTAGCATACCTTAATAGCAAAACTATGGCAGGGCATGCTGGGATGTGTAGTTTCACAGCAGCTGGAGGGCCACAGGATGAAGACCCATGTGCTAGAGCCAAGCCGCAGGTACATTGAATGCTAGCAAGCTGAATGTTTAAATCATTTTTGTTCCGCAGCATTCCAATGCGGAAGATTCCATGGAACCAGAGATTATTCCATTGAGAAGGACATGCTGCCTGGATGACTGCACTGTGCAAATTAAATCACGGAGCCAGTTGGCTTGTGGGTGGCTCTGGTGACTGGGTGGTTGGGTGGACGGTGTGTCGGAGGTGGAGCACATGCAAATGAATGTGTATCATCCAGCTAGTGAGAGTGAAAACTCATGCAGGAGTGTGCCTGCTTGTCAGTGGGTTATGCACCTTGCCAGACGTCAAATCTACATGAAACAGCTGGAGGGAACAAGAGCAGGTTTGCAAAATATAGGCCCTCATTCCGAGTTGTTCGCTCGCAAGCGGATTTTAGCAGATTTGCTCATGCTAAGCCGCCGCCTACTGGGAGTGAATCTTAGCATCTTAAAATTGCGAACGATGTATTCGCAATATTGCGATTACACACCTCGTAGCAGTTTCTGAGTAGCTTCAGACTTACTCGGCATCTGCGATCAGTTCAGTGCTTGTCGTTCCTGGTTTGACGTCACAAACACACCCAGCGTTCGCCCAGACACTCCTCCGTTTCTCCGGCCACTCCTGCGTTTTTTCCGGAAACGGTAGCGTTTTTTCCCACACGCCCATAAAACGGCCTGTTTCCGCCCAGTAACACCCATTTCCTGTCAATCACATTACGATCGCCAGAACGATGAAAATGCCATGAGTAAAATTCCTAACTGCATAGCAAATTTACTTGGCGCAGTCGCAGTGCAGACATTGCGCATGCGCATTAAGCTTAAAATCGCTGCGATGCGAAGATTTTTACCGAGCGAACAACTCGGAATGAGGGCCCTTGTTAGAAGAGCATATATGCTGGCGCATTCTCCATGATTGTGTCAGCTTATGTTTTGGTGCACTGCACTTTCCTCCACTAAGTTTTAGCCATTTTGGTTAAACGCAAGTGTAGTTGCTTCTCGCCCTTTTGGCTGTGATCTTGTATCGTGGTTGAAGAGTCTGCTGGAGGGATTGTTTTCTTCTTTGGCGAGAGACTGAAGATATTCCAGGATGGAAGGCTTGGGAACACTATCCGTTTTTCAGTTGTGGAAGAGTTGAAAGACCGGATTGGACTACATTCTATAGTAAAGGATATCTTTGTATTTATTAATCCTCCCTTTATATGTGTCTGTCTTTCAATAAAGCTTCGGGCTTGTGAGTCCCTCACCCTCTTACACTCCACACCCTTTGGTTTCAATAGGTTCCTGACCAGAGTCATGAGTTCCTGGGCCTTTTCTATCGGAAGATAAACCTTTTTCTGGTCCGTATCCAGAATCATGCCCAAGCAAAGTCAGACGAGTCGTAGGAACCAACTGCGACTTCGGGATATTGAGAATCCAGCTGTGTTGCTGTAACACCTTCAGTGAAAGTTATACGCTGTTCAGCAACTGCTCTCTTGATCTCGCTTTTATGAGGAGATCGTTCAAGTACGGGATAATTGTGACACCTTGCTTTTGCAGGAGCACCATAATTTCCGCCATTACCTTGGTGAAAATTCTCGGGGAAAATTCTGGAGAGACCAAACGGCAACGTCTGAAATTGGTAATGACAATACTGTACCACAAATCTTAGGTACGCCTGATGAGGTGGATAATGGGTACATGAAGGTATGCCTCCTTTATGTCCAGAGATACCATAAAATCCCCCCCCCCTCTAGGCTGGCGATGACCGCTCTTAGCGATTCCATCTTGAACTTGAACCTTTTCAAGTATAGGTTCAGGGATTTTAAATTTAATATGGGTCTGACCAAACCGTCCGGTTTCGGGACTACAAACAGGGTCGAATAATTTCCCCTTCCTTGTTGAAGCAGGGGAACCTTGACCGCCACCTGTTGAAGATACAATTTGTGAATTGCATTTAACACTATCTCCCTTTCCAGGGGAGAAGATGGTAGGGCCGATTTGAAAAACCGGCGAGGAGGCACCTCTTCGAATTCCAGCTTGTAACCCTGAGAAACAATTTCTATTGCCTAGGGATTCACCTGCGAATGAACCCAGATGTGGCTGAAAACTCGAAGACGTGCCCCCACTGGGGCGTACTCCTTTAGCGGAGCACCAGCGTCATGCAGTGGATTTTGTAGAGGCCGGGGAGGACTTCTGTTCCTGGGAACTAGCTGTGTTGTGCAGCTTTTTCCCTCTGCCCTTACCTCTGGCAAGAAAGGACGCACCTCGTACTTTCTTGTTTCTCTGTGATCGAAAGGACTGCATTTGATAATGTGGTGCTGTCTTAGGCTGTGAGGGAATATAAGGCAAAAAAATTGATTTACCAGCTGTAGCTGTGGAGACTAGGTCCGAGAGACCTTCCCCAAACAATTCCTCACCCCTGTAAGGTAAAACCTCCATATGCCTTTTTGAGTCGGCATCACCTGTCCATTGCCGGGTCCATAGGACTCGTCTAGCAGAAATCGACATAGCGTTTATTCTAGAACCCAGTAGACTAATGTCTCTTTGAGCATCTCTCATATATAGGACAGCATCTTTTATATGCCCTATGGTCAATAACATAGCATCCTTATCTAGGGTCTCAATCTCTGCTAATAAGGGATCTGTTCATGCTGCTACCGCGCTACAACCCCGGCCGACGCAATTGCCGGTCTGAGTAAGGTACCAGAATGTGTGTAAATGGACTTTAGGGTAACCTCCTGCTTGCGGTCAGCAGGGTCCCTGAGGGTAGCCGTATCCTGGGATGGCAGCGCTACCTTTTTGGATAAGTGTGTCAATGATTTATCCACCCTAGGGGAGGATTCCCACCGTATCCTGTCCATTGGCAGGAAAGGATACGCCATAAGAATCCTTTTGGGAATCTGCAGCTTTTTGTCTGGAGATTCCCAAGCTTTTTCACATAATTCGTTCAACTCATGTGAGGGGGGAAAGGTTATCTCAGGTTTCTTTCCCTTATACATGTGTACCCTCGTGTCAGGGACAGGGGGTTCCTCTGTGATGTGCAAAACATCTTTTATTGCAATAATCATATATCGAATACATTTAGCCAATTTTGGCTGTAACTTTGCATCATCGTAGTCGACACTGGAGTCAGAATCCGTGTCGGTATCTGTGTCAACTATTTGGGATAGTGGGCGCTTTTGAGACCCCGAAGGTCCCTGCGACATAGGGTCTGGCATGGGTTGACTCCCTGACTGTTCCCTAGCTTCAGCTTTGTCTAATCTCTTGTGCAATAAGTTTACATTAGCACTTAAAACATTCCACATATCCATCCAGACAGGTGTCGGCGTTGTCGACGGAGACACCACATTAATTTGCTCCTGCTCCTCTCTAGGAGAGCCTTCTACCTCAGACATGTCGACACACGTGTACCGACACACCATACACTCAGGGAATCCTCTTATCTGAGGACAGTTCCCCAACAAGGCCCTTTGGAGAGACAGAGAGAGAGAGTATGCCAGCACACACCCCAGCACTATATGACCCAGGAAAAAAACATTGAGTTCACGGGCCAATTTCATGGCAGTCTCGGATAGGAGGGCATTGTGGATTCACCAAGGGAATGCTGATGCTGACTCCAAGAAGAAAGGGAGTCTCTTCCCTATGAAGGTGAAGCCTTGTTTGGCGACGGCCTAGTTAAATTGATCTCGGCAGCTCCCGCAGGTAAGTCAACCTTCTTGCCCTATGTTCCCTCTCAACGGATGAAGACGCATCATTATCTAACGCAGTCATTTTGGCCCAATAGATATGCAAGAAGTTAAGATTCCCTTTTCTTTGCAGGTAGAGGAAGGAGAAAGAAGAGGTCTATAGCCTCTTCAAGATCGCAGGAGCAGAGATTGTCCTCTGCTTCTGACAAATCCACTGCATGACGCTGGGGCTTTCTTGCAGGAGCCCACACCAGTGGGGGCACGTCTAAAACACTTCAGTCAGTTCTGGATTCATTCGGACCTGGACTCGTGGGTTTTACAAATAGTGTCCCAAGGGTACAAACTGGGGTTTCAAGACGTTCCCCCTCACTGATTGTTCAAATTGGCCTTAGTCAGCAGGGAGAAGGTTTTTATTCAAGCCTCTTCGTGGTCCCGAAGCCGGACGGCTCAGTCAGACCAATCTTAAATCTGAAATCCCTCAATTTCTTCCTAAAGAAATTCAATTTCAAGATGGAATCTCTCAGGGTAGTGATCTCCAGTCCGGAGGAAGGAGATTTCATGGTTTTGGTAGACATAAAGGATGCCTACTTACATGTTCCCATTTAGCCACTGCATCAAGCTACCTAAGGTTTGCAATTCAGGATTGTCATTACCAATTTCAGACGTTGCCGTTTGGTCTGTCCACAGCTCCGAGGATTTTCACCAGGATGATGGCGGAAATGATGGTTCTCCTTCGCAAGCAAGGAGTCACAATTATCCCATACTTGGATGATCTCCTGATAAAGGCGAGATCCAGGGACCAGTTGGTGCAAAACAATGCACTCTCCCTGACAGTTCTTCAACAACATGGTTGGCTCCTAAACTTGCCAAAACCGCAGTTGGTCCCAATGACGTGGTTGTTGTTTTTGGGAGTCATACTGGACACAGAAGAGGTTTTCTTCCAGTGGAAAGGCTATGGAGATCCAGAGTCTGGTCAAACACATTCTGAAACCAGCAAGAGTGTTAATCCATCAATGCATTCGGTTGCTGGGGAAGATGGTTGTGGCCTACGAGGCCATTCAGTTTGGCAGGTTCCATGCCAGAGTGTTCCAGTGGGACCTGTTGGACAAGTGGTCCGGATCCCACCTACACATGCATCGGAGGATAATCCTGTCTTCCAAGACCAGAATCTCACTCCATTGGTGGCTGCACAGTTCTCACCTCCTAGAGGGGCGATGGTTCGGGATCCAGGACTGGATCCTAGGGACCACGGATGCAACCCTCCGAGGCTGGGGAGCAGTCACACAGGGGGAAAACGTCCAAGGAAGATGGTCAAGTCAGGAAAGTTGTCTCCACATAAATGTTCTGGAGTTAAGGGCCATTTAATAACTGCAGACACAGTACACACTGGGACGGGTGCCCAGCATCCTCTTCAGACTAAGAGAAAAGGATTTACCGTCCTAGAGGAAGCTGGGGACTCTGTAAGGACCATGGGGATACACGGGCTCCACAGAGTTCATGATCTTCACTGAGGTAACGCACAGCACTGCAGCTGTGCGCCATTGCTCCCATACACCTCACATAATCCGGCCACTGTAATGGTGCAGGGCGCAGGGGGGGCGCCCTGGGCAGCAATATAAACCTCTTTTTGGCAAAAATATAACATATATACAGCTGGGCACTGTATATATGTATGAGCCCCCGCCAATTTTACAGTTTAAGCGGGACAGAAGCCCGCCGCCGAGGGGGCGGGGCTTCTCCCTCAGCACTCACCAGCGCCATTTTTTCTCCACAGCACCGCTGAGAGGAAGCTCCCCGGACTCTCCCCTGCTTATACCACGGTAGAGAAGACGGTTGAAAAGAGAGGGGGGGGGACATAATTCGGCGCAAATTACATACAGCAGCGCTACTGGACAAACATTAAGTTACGGTGTTATTCCTGGGTTATATAGCGCTGGGGTGTGTGCTGGCATACTCTCTCTCTGTCTCTCCAAAGGGCCTTGTGGGGAAACTGTCTTCAGAAAAAGCATTCCCTGTGTGTGTGGTGTGTCGGTACACGTGTGTCGACATGTCTGAGGAAGAAGGCTATAATAGAGAGGAGCAGGAGCAAATGAATGTGGTGTCTCCGCTGACACCTGATTGGATGGATATGTGGAATGTTTTAAATGCTAGTGTAAACTCATTGCACAAAAGATTAGACAAGGCTGAAGCTTTGGGACAGTCAGGGTCTCAACCCATGCCTGATCCTATGTTGCAGGGACTGTCAGGGTCTCATAAGCGCCCACTATCCCAGATTGTTGACACAGATACCGACACGGATTCTGACTCCAGTGTCGATTACGATGATGCAAAGTTATAGCCAAAATTGGCAAAATCCATTCGATATATGATTATGGCAATAAAAGATGTTTTGCACATCACAGAGGAACCCCCTGTCCCTGACAAGAGTGTACATATGTACAAGGGAAAGAAGCCTGAGGTAACCTTTGAGGGGGTCACACGAGCTGAACGAGTTATGTGAAAAAGCTTGGGAATCTCCAGATAAAAGACTGCAGATTTCCAAAAGGATTCTTATGGCGTATCCTTTCCCATCAACGGACAGGTTACGATGGGAATCCTCCCCTAGGATGGACAAAGCATTAACACGCACAGCTACAGCTGGAAAATCAAATTTTTTACCTTATGTTCCCTCACAGCATAAGAAAGCTCCGCATTATCAAATGCAGTCCTTTCGGTCACAAAGAAACAAGAAAGTGCGAGGTGCGTCCTTTCTTGCCAGAGGTAGGTGCAGAGGAATAAAGCTGCACAACACAGCTAGTTCCCAGGAACAGAAGTCCTCCCGGCCTCTACAAAATCTACCGCATGACGCTGGGGCTCCACTGGCAGAGTCTGGCCCATGTGATGTCATGCAGCTGCTCTGACCACGCCTCCTGTTTCTCCGTTGCCGACCCCATTTTGAAACCGTGCCCCCACACCGCTCCATCTCCGACTTGGAAATGAAGTGTTGTTGACCCCCCTCCCCCCCCCCCCCTGCACCGATTGACAGGCAGAGGCGCTCGCATTATCTGCGGGGTGCCGCAGAAAATGCAGGCGGATGCGTATGCTCTTAGCAGTTTTTGCAGTTGGATTGCAATCCAACCTGAATCAGGCCCCATTATCTATCACAATGCACTGCGGGTAGTACAAAATGGGGTTAATATAGGAGAAAAAACCCCAGAGCTGTGCTCCTTAACTGTCCCTGGTGGCTAGTGGAGCGGCTGCCCAGTAATCAGTGTCCACGCCAGTGCGCACACGGCCCGCCCCCATCAGCGGCCTCGTGATCCCGGAGGGCGGTGTGTGTGTGTGTGACTGACCTTAGAAAGAAACCGGAGCCTCTGCTGCAAGTGACCCAGCAACCGGGGCACGGGAGTATACTGCGCCACTGGGAGTGATGGAGCTGCAGTAAAGAGGTCTATTAGACCTAGCCTGCTGCAGCCCTTGTAGATTCTTATAAAAAAAGTTCTTCTTTTCTTGCCAAAATTAATAGCTAAGAATAGGCTGCCTGAGGCAGCCCCATGTTAAGTGGCCTGCTACTGAAGGCACCAACTACAAACTGAGCTCCCTGTTCATGGAAGTGAGGTTATAGAGGAGGGGGCACTAAACATCTTGGGAACAGTCAAAAGCTTTGAGCCTGTTGGTGCCTCAGATCAAGATCCTACTCTACACCCCAATGTGAATCCTTGTGGAGTCCAGTGTACCCCACAGAAGAAATGAATGTGTCACACCCATTGGCAGCAACATAAGAATAGCTGCTGATGGGCACAATTGAGAAAGGAAGGGGGGGAAACATTTGAATCCAGCACATATATGTAATTTGAATATGTAATTTGTACCTTCCTACTTTAAAATGTAATGGATGAACCTCACCCTGTGAGAACTATCTTCATGATCAAGAGATCTCATATGCAAGATAAGTATGTGTTGGGATAGGGCTGTGGAGGGCGGCTGCTCTGGCACACCCCTGTCAAGTTAAGGAGATTCAACAGAGGAAGCACAAGGGAACTCTCATCTGGGGACAACAACTGCAGGGAGAACACAATTTCAGACGAATGTGGGAGGGCAGAAGGCTGCCTAATACTGAAGCACCCCCAAACAACAAACCAAATGCAACAACTAGTGCAAGCATTCCTGGGGGAAGGCCTGCAGCAGATGGATTTGCATATGGTGATGTCATCCAAGCAGTGGGCATAGTTGGCTGCAACCCTCGTCTGCATATGAAAAGAGAAAAGGGTCACGCAGGGCATGGCGGCCTTTGTGGGGTTGCGCTTGGATGACCCCTAAATCGCTTTATACACCCCCATCCCCCATCAGTGTGGGGCTCATGTTGGCCATGCCCCAGCCCCTGAAGCATTTAAGCTGATTTCTCGCAGCAGCTGGACCCAGTAACAGCTCCAGAGTTGCTCTACAAGACAAGTAAAAGGGTGTGAGCCCTGCAGCACCACCTGTAGTTTGCATACACACACATATATAGGACAGCATCTCTTATATGCCCCAGGGTCAATAAAATAGTATCCTTATCTAGGGTATCCATCCCCTCAGATAAGGTATCCGTCCATGCCGCTACAGCACTACACACCCAGGCCGACGCAATTGCCGGTCTGAGTAAGGTACCTGAATGTGTATAAATGGACTTCAGGGTTATCTCCTGTTTGCGGTCAGCAGACTCTTTGAGGGTAGCCATATACTGGGACGGGAGGGCTACCTTCTTGGATAAGCGTGTTAATGCTTTGTCCACCCTAGGGGAGGATTCCCATCGTAACCTATCCATTGATGGGAAAGGATACGCCATAAGAATCCTTTTGGAAATCTGCAGTCTTTTATCTGGAGATTCCCAAGCTTTTTCACATAACTCGTTCAGCTCGTGTGACCTCCTCAAAGGTTACCTCAGGCTTCTTTCCCTTGTACATATGTACCCTCTTGTCAGGGACAGGGGGTTCCTCTGTGATGTGCAAAACATCTTTTATTGCCATAATCATATATCGAATGGATTTTGCCAATTTTGGCTGTAACTTTGCATCATCGTAATCGACACTGGAGTCAGAATCCGTGTCGGTATCTGTGCCAACAATCTGGGATAGTGGGCGCTTATGAGACCCTGACAGTCCCTGCAACATAGGATCAGGCATGGGTTGAGACCCTGACTGTCCCAAAGCTTCAGCCTTGTCTAATCTTTTGTGCAATGAGTTTACACTAGCATTTAAAACATTCCACATATCCATCCAATCAGCTGTCGGCGGAGACACCACATTCATTTGCTCCTGCTCCTCTCTAATATAGCCTTCTTCCTCAGACATGTCGACACACGTGTACCGACACACCACACACACAGGGAATGCTTTTTCTGAAGACAGTTTCCCCACAACGCCCTTTGGAGAGACAGACAGAGAGAGAGTATGCCAGCACACACCCCAGTGGTATATAACCCAGGAATAACACAGTAACTTAATGTTTGCCCAGTAGTACTGCTGTATGTAATTTGCGCCGAATTATGTGCCCCCCCCCTCTTTTCAACTCTCTTGTCTACCATGGTATAAGCAGGGGAGAGTCCGGGGAGCTTCCTCTCAGCGGTGCTGTGAAGAAAAAATGGCACTGGTGAGTGCTGAGGGAGAAGCCCCGCACCCTCGGCGGCGGGCTTCTGTCCCGCTTAAACTGTAAAATTGGCAGGGGCTCATACATATATACAGTGCCCAGCTGTATATGTGTTATATTTATGCCAAAAAGAGGTTTATATTGCTGCCCAGGGCGCCCACCCCCCACCCCCCTGCGCACTGCACCCTTACAGTGACCGGAGTATGTGAGGTGTATGGGAGCAATGGCGCACAGCTGCAGTGCTGTGCGTTACTTCAGTGAAGATCATGAAATCTTCTGCCGCCTCTGAAGTCCTCTTTTCTTCTCATACTCACCCGGCTTCTATCTTCCGGCTCTGCGAGGGGGACGGAGGCGCGGCTCTGGGACGGACGGCGAGGGTGAGATCCTGTGTACCAATCCCTCTGGAGCAAATGGTGTCCAGTAGCCTAAGAAGCAGGACCTTGCAACTCAGAGAGTAGGGCTGCTTCTCTCCCCTCAGTCCCTCGATGCAGGGAGTCTGTTGCCAGCAGTGCTCCCTGAAAATTAAAAACCTAACAAAATACTTTCTGTCAGAAAGCTCAGGAGAGCTCCTGAAAAGCACTCAGTCTCCACTGGGCACAGTATCAAACTGAGGTCTGGAGGAGGGGCATAGAGGGAGGAGCCAGTGTACACCCAGAACTAAAGTCTTTCTTAAAGTACCCATGTCTCCTGCGGAGCCTGTCTATCCACATGGTCCTTACGGAGTCCCCAGCATCCTCTAGGACGTTAGAGAAAATAGGATTTTAATACCTACCGGTAAATCCTTTTCTTTTAGTCCGTAGAGGATGTTGGGCACCCGTCCCAGTGCGTACTGTGTCTGCAGTTATTAAATGGCCCTTAACTCCAGAACATTTATGTGGAGACAACTTTCCTGACTTGACCATCTTCCTTGGATGTTTTCCCCCTGTGTGACTGCTTCCCAGCCTCGGAGGGTTGCATCCTTGGTCCCTAGGATCCAGTCCTGGATCCCGAACCATCGCCCCTCTAGGAGGTGAGAACTGTGCAGCCACCAATGGAGTGAGATTCTGGTCTTGGAAGACAGGATTATCGCATTAAACACCTCCACCCTCCTTCGGTGTGGGGCTCATGTTGGCTATGCCCCAGCCCCTGAAGCATTCAAGCTGATTTCTTGCAGCAGCTGGGCACTGTAACAGCTCCAGAGCTGCTCTGTAAGGCAAGTAAAAGGGTGTGGGCCCTGCAGCACTACCTGTAGTTCGCATTGTGCGTTGGAAGGCACAAATTAAGCATACGGGAGAAGTCAGGATAGTGCGCAAGGGCATAGAAGGGAGCGGCTCAAGAAAAGAGAAGTGGAAACAGACAGCAAACTAGGCTGGAGAGAGACCTGAGACAAAGAGATCTGAATTATACGAGAGCCGACCAGGGGAAACACAAATTATGCAGTCAAGTTTCCCACATTTGGGGAAATCGCAGGAGCAGCACACCCAGAGTGCAATGGGTGAGCCTTGCCCTGGGAGAATCTTAACTTCTTGCATATCTATTGGGCCGAAATGACTGCGTCAGATAATGATGCGTCTTCATCCGTTGAGAGGGAACATAGGGCAAGAAGGATGACTTACCTGCGGGAGCTGCCGAGATCAAATTAACTAGGCCGTCGCCAAACAAGGCTTCACCTTCATAGGGAAGAGACTCCCTTTCTTCTTGGAGTCAGCATCAGCATTCCCTTGGTGAATCCACAATGCCCTCCTATCCGAGACTGCCATGAAATTGGCCCGTGAGCACTTGTGCCCGGTGTAGGATTTTTAAATATGTGTAGTTTACTGTATGCAAGGGTTTAAAACCTTTTAGGAACTGAGCTCTAAGGTGTATTACATGTAGTTTAAAAAAAACAAAAAAGGTTTATTTTATGGCAGTAGTTTCCAAACTGGGGTTCTTGCACTGGTAGCATAGTTTGGTGGTCCAGGACCAATTAAAATTATTTATACTTTATTAAATTGGCAAAACCATTCCCTCACAACATAACTGAACCTGAGGATGACATGCTATAAACACAATTTACTTAATTTTATATTTTTTTCTGAATTTCTCAATAAAAAAAAACTTTGGCCTAGGGGTGCCGTGAAACAAATTTTGATACTCTAGGGCAAGTATTAAGAACAGAAATAATGGGGCCACAGTGCCAATATTGCTTTTTAAAGTGTATCCACCAACTGCTCAATTTAAGCAGGAAAACAATTAACAGGCCAACTAAACCCTCCCCCCTCCTTTTACCCCATCACTTTGTCCAGTCCCTGTGGTCCATACTGTATTGCCATTATTATGCATGTTGCTGTGCTGGCCCTTTTCTGAATGTCCCTGCCACCGCCACCGAAGAGCTGGATAGCCCAGTATGAAAACCACCTGCCGGCCTCACTGACGGTCCGTGTCAAAGGCTCCATTTTTTTTTTAAAGATCCCTCTGCCAAGTTAAGGGGGGGTTGAGGGGGCCCCAGAGATATCAGTGTACTGGGCCCCGAGATTTCTGTTTCTGGCCCTGACCCTCAGGGGCGTATCTACCCCTTGGCCAGGATGGCACTTGCCAGGGGCACCATCCAGCTGTGCCAACCGTGGCTAAGGGATAGAGTTCTGCAGTCTCGAAAGGGCGCTATGGCAATCAGCGTGGGACTGACCAATTAGACGGTGAGGGAAGGATACTGAAATTGTCCCAACCCTGTTACAGTTTGAAACGCCCCTCAACTGCTGTCCACTGCTTCACTCCTAGCTCTGCCCCTTTGAAATTATTAATCCCTACCCCCCGGTAGGCGGAGTTCTCCAGGCCCATACTCAGGAGTCACCACTGCTGTACATTATGTGCCGGTTGTAGAGGCAGAGCGGGGAACATCAGAGAACGCCACAAATTACACAGTGGGCAAGGAGATGGCTGGAGACAGCTGCACAGCCATGCCTTGCAAGTTCGAGAGAGCTGTTGAATTTCAGCACTTCAAGTCAGAGCCTGCCCCCTGCTGCCCAAGCAGTCCGTGACAGTTAGTGTCGAGGAGGGGGGGATTTGTGCATGTGTGCTATCAGTGTGTGTGTGGGGGGGGTGGGGGGGTGGAGGATGTGTGTGACTGTGAGGGAGCTGTCAGTGGGGAGAGGAGCAGGAGGGAGTTGTCAGTGTGTGGAAGTGATAAGAGTTGTCAGTACTGGGGAAATGTGTGTGTGTGTGTGTGTGTGTGTGTGTGTGTGTGTGTGTGTGTGTGTGTGTGTACTAGATTTAGGAGTGTGTGTTTGTGAGAGGTTTCAGTTGGGGAATTAGAGTTCATACAGTAATTAAATGTTTTCATATTGAGAACTACATCTCCCAGCATATACAGTGTGCTGGGGATGCTAACAAGCTTTATTTAAAAGTTTAAAAAACATTGCTTTTATGACTGCAATGGTTAAAAAGGGAGAGCTATAAATCAATTTATCAGTGAATGATCGCAGTTTGAGCTGTTACATTTTACTGAACCACCTATCCCTCCACACTCACTACCTGTCCTCAGGATACATTTACCATCCCGGCAGACGGTATACCGGCGGTCATTTGACCGATGTTGGAATCCTGACACCACTTGGGAGACTGGTGCCGGCACACAGACAGCCAACATCCCGAAGGCGAGTATTGGAGGGAGGGTTAGGACCGGGGGAGGGGGTGTTAGGGAAGGCACTAGGAGGGGGGGGGGGGGGTTAGTCCTAGCTGCCACCCCCTGAGGGTTAGCCCTATCCGCCACCCCCCCAGAGGGTTAGGATTAGGTATCATGTGACTGCTGGAATCCCGAGCGCCGGATGCCATACCCAACCCCCTTTACTTTTTCAGGCATTTCTATCTCTCCTCTCTCTATGGTGTTCCGATTGCCCACTTTCCCTTGTGCTTTTCTCTCTCTCTCCTTTGTTTAGAGCATCAGTTTCTGTAGTCCACTTTATCCTTATTTTTTCCAGTGTTTCACTATCTCTCTGATGTAATGAGGATGTATGGTCTAGAGGGATCAGTAATGCATTGTACTGTATAGAGGCGTCAGGGATGTAGCGTAGGGTATAGAGGCGTCAGGGATGTAGCGTAGGTTATAGAGGCATCAGGAATGTAGCGTAGGGAATAGAGGCATCAGGGATGTAGCGTAGGGTATAGAGGCGTCAGGGATGTAGCATAGGGAATAGAGGCGTCAGGGATGTAGCGTAGGGAATAGAGGCGTCAGGGATTTAGCTTAGGGAATATAGGCATCAGGGATGTACTAGCAGGTATATAGAGGTCAGTGTACTGTATAGAGGGGTCAGTAATGCAGTGATGGTTATAGAAAGGTCAGTGATGTAGTGTAGGGTATAGAGGGGTCAGTTATGTAGTGTGGGGTAAAGAGGGGACAGTAAAGATACTAAGCTGAAGTACTTAGAACACTTCTTGAATTAAGACACAACCTGCAAGAAAAAGTATGCAATATGGGTGAAAAGGCAAATGTCAGAGGTCTGATACAAGTGACCAGCTCCACACCTTGCACCACATAGCGTTATGTTAAACTGGGATATGTTCTTTTTTGGTGTGTGTGTGTGTGTGTGTGTGTGTGTGTGTGTGTGTGTGTGTTTGTGTGTGTGTGTGTGTGTGTGTGTGTGTATGTGTGTGTGTGTGTGTGGGGGGGGGGGGGGGGGGGGTGCCAAAGGAAATTTTTGCCATTGGCACCTTTGGTCTAGAACCAGCCCTGATCACAAAATATTTTTGTCTGAGCAGACTGGACACTGATCAGCGTTGGCTCATTCTCAGCCCCCCGCCCAGCCTCTGCTGCCAACAGACTGCTATTAGCTAGTTAACCTTCTGCCTTCCCTATCTATGACACAGACTGCTGCTAATGCTACCAGAATGTTCCCAGTGGCTTCACACCAACAGTGAATCCCAGCCGATGATGTAGGGCAGCGTGTGGGGGAGGGGGTCAGTTGCTGTGGCTCCAACATGGTAACCGCCAATGGACTGCAATGCTTTATCGAAAGGGGGGGCGCCAGTCCCTTACTTTGCCAGGGGCGCTTGGACCCCTAGCTACACCTCTGTTGACCCTAACCGATACCCCTAAACTAACCATAATTCCTGCAGTAAAAATCCATGTTTCTATGTATATAGGGGGTCATTCCGAGTTGATCGCTTGCTGCCGTTGTTCGCTGCGTAGCAATCAGTTGAAAAAAAATGGCTAATCTGTGCATGCGCATGCTCCGTAATGTGCATGCGCATCGTACGGGTACAAAGTCCATTGTGGTTTTGCACTAGTTCTAGCGATTATTCCAATCACAGAACAGGCCACAAGGAGATTGACAGAAAGAGGGCGTTTCTGGGTGTCAACTGACCGTTTTCAGGGAGTGCTTGGAAAAATGCAGGCGTGGCAGAAGAAATGCAGACGTGGCTGGGCATTCGCTGGATGGGTGTGTGACATCAAAAGCCGTCCCTCGGTTGTTAGAATCAACGCACACGAAGTGTAACTACAGTGCTGGTCTTATTTTGAAACGATTTTGCAGGCGCTCGGCTGCTCAAGTGTTCGCACTTCTCCAAAGTGAATATACACTCTCCAGTGGGCAGCGACAATGCGTTTGCATGGCTGCTAAAAACTGCTAGCGAGCAATCAACTCAGAATGACCCCCATAGTGTATTGCAAGAAAATATCTGTAAATCCAATGGTACCGTAAGTGCGGTATATACTCGCACTTCTTTGCGGGGTGAGAACATCTCCCCTAAGTGAAGTCAGCCCTATGAATAGAGTTTGTGTGATCCCTGTGCAGCAGTCACAGAAAGGGTTCATCTCTGCAGTTTGTCACTCAAATTACATTGCTGCATTTTTTCTAGAAGTGGATCTGAGAGCTGTTACCCGCAGACCAGCTACAATAATTATCCTGGGTACTCACTAGACCAGTGGTTCTCAAACTGCACCCTGGGGTGCCTCAGGACACTTGCAGGGGTGCCTTGGATTGGTGGTCCAGGACCAATTCAAAATATTTATAGTTAGTGTTATAGGCAAAACCAGTGCTGTTGGCTGGCAATCATAACATATGTGCACAAGCAGAAGCAAATCCTGTCCCCTACCAAAGGGCCAGTGCTAGGGTGTTTGGCGCCTCCCTGCAAACTATTAATTTGGGCCCTCTCTCCAATACTTAATAAAGGGACAGTGCGCTCCTTAAAAAAAGAAGGTGTGGTATCACAAGGAAGGGGCATGGCCACACAATAGCACCCCAAATCAAAATATGCCACACAGTAGCACTATCTTATTGTCATTACACCGCATGTAATAATAATAATAATAATAATAATACCCACAGTCGCAGTGCCCTTTATACACATAACCACCATATCAGTGCAGCTTACACACATAATGCCAACAGTAGCAGTGCCCCTTCTACACATGCCCACGGTGGCAAATATCAACCTGGTTTTGCCATGTAAAGGATTGCCACTTTAAAAAACAAACAATAAAAAAAAAAAAAACAACAGGAAAAAACACAAAATCTCTCACTTTCTGATTCTCACACCCTATTACATTCCTCCCTATATATTTAAATGTTTCTATTACTGTATGTTCCCTCTTCCCTTCTCCAAACTATACACATCAACATTTTTTAGTATTTCCAGGTAAGTTTTGTGATGTAGGCCATGCACAATTTTAGTTGCCCTAATGTATTTACAGCCTTCTGGAGATATGGCTTCTGGAACTGAACACAGGATTCTAAATGTGGCTGTACCAAGGACCTATACAGTGGCATTACAGGTTGAGTATCCCTTATCCAAAATGCTTGGGACCAGAGGAATTTTGGATATCGGATTTTTCTGTATTTTGGAATAATTGCATACCATAACGAGATATTATGGTGATGGGACCTAAATCTAAGCACAGAATGCATTTATGTTTCATATACACCTTATACACACAGCCTGAAGGTCATTTTAGCCAATATTTTTTATAACTTTGTGCATTAAACAAAGTGTGTGTACATTCACAGAATTCATTCATGTGTCATATACACCTTATACACACAGTCTGAAGTTCATGTAATACAATATTTTTAATAACTTTGAGTATTAAACAAAGTTTGTGTACACTGAGCCATCAAAAAACAAAGGTTTCACTATCTCAGTCTCACTCAAAAAAGTCCGTATTTCGGAATATTCCGTATTTCGGAATATTTGCATATGGGATACTCAACCTGTATTACTTTTTTCTGCTACTGGTTCTTTAACCTATGCAAACAAGCATCTGACTTGCCTTTCCTATTGCTTTGTTACATTGCTCACCTGAAATAGTAATACTTAGATAGCTTTCCTCTTGCCATTATAATGCCCTTAATATTATAGTTAGCCTTTGCATTTTTGAGACGTGTATGATTTTGCATTTTTTGGCATTAAATGTTGCCATGTTCTTGACCATTCCTCTAGTCCAGGGGCAGAACTGCCAGAGACAACGGAGTCAGTTGCCGCCGGGCTCCAGCCCTGAAGGGGCTCCAGCCCTAAAGGGGCTTCCTCCATTGCCCCCCGGCTGTTACGTGCCCTTCCTACTAAATAGACAAAGGCGCTACCAGCAGGGTCTGGCAGTTTGTACATTCCATGCCGTAAAACCCTTCTTTCAACCTTTTTCAAGACCCAGCCCAGCAGCCTCGCCGCTGCCACCACCGCTAGCTGCAGCACTGCCAGCGGTGGGGTGCCCCTGCTTCTTCTCACACCACAGATAGCTGGGCAGCACTGCAACTGCCTGCCTAATTGCTCCGCCCCCTTCCGGCTCCCAAGCACCTCTGCTGCCCAGTGATCCAGGAGCCTGCTGCTAGGAAGAAGTGGCCGAGCTTCAGCAAGCGAGTCTGGACACTGGCGGAGGAAGCCATGATAGCCAGATAATGGGGAGTGGAGAGCCAGTTCCAAGGTAATACTTTATACAGCTGGTTGAGATCCTGGTCGGTGGATATGGATTCCAAGAAAACCCTGGAGGTGCTTCCTTTCAAGGGAGACACTCTCTTTGGAGAAGACCTCAATAAGATTGTAGCTGATCTGGCTACTGCTAAAACAGCTTGCCTACCTCGTATGACTCCTACCACGCAGAAGGCTAAAAGTACTTTCCCTTGGCCCTTTCATCCCTCAGGTAAAGCGTACCCAAGGTCAGGCATACCCAAAGCAAGCTCATGCTTCCAGACCTGCCAAGCCCAGACTGAAGCAAGCCTGGGCTGCCCATCAGCCTGCTTCCAAAACGGACAAGCCTGCCGCATGACGGTACAGGCCTCCCTCTGGGGGATTCCAGGGTGGGGGGCCCGACTTCTAGGTTTGGCATAGAAAGGTATAATTCTAAGCTAGAGAATTCTGTTTGGAGCTCACCTTGTACTTTGTGAAGAAATAATCAGCATTGTGGCTGAGCAGATACATGTAGTGTGTGGCTGCAAACTGCATGGATCTGCTGCGTTGTAATGCTGATACTTTTTTTTGCAAAGTACCAATAGCTTCATATAATGTTCACAATTTTTATGCAGGATCAAATAGCTCAATAGGTAGGGTGTTTGATTAGAATTCAACAGGTTATAGGTTTGAATCCTGGGTATGGTAGTTTGAGATGTGTTATTTAATAAAGTATGTTGTTCTGACTGCTGGGATATCATACTAAATAAATGGAGTTGATCAATTTTTTTTTTTATTTTTTTTTAAACTAGGGACAATTTCCAGATACTTTTCTTTATAACTGAGATTGCCCCCTGGAACTTCACATCAGTTGACAACTATGCATGAGTGGGCAGTGCTTGCTCTGGATCTGCCCACCCATTTATGTGCCGTCATAAAAGAAAGCACAACTGACAGTTATCCTGGGCGTACACTACACAATTATCTGTCAGGCTATCTATCCAGTCTGGATGGGTGGAATGAAAATCTGGTAATGTATAGTAGCAAATGTCAATTAACCATTTGCTCCCAAACACTAGAAAAGTGGTCAAAAATGGTCATTACACAAATTGGTTAAACCCAAAATTTAACCAATTTGTTTAGAGGACCATGTTTGTCCATTTTCTAGTGTTTGAGAGTAAATCGTTGATGGTCATTTGCTCACATAGATAACCGGATTTCTATTCCAACCAGCCAGTGTTGGAGATATGGTCTGCCAGATTACATAATGCATACCAGAGCCATAACTAGACTTTTTGGTGCCCTGTGACAGAGAATTATATGCCCCCCCCCCTCCCCTCCCCATTTTTGCAATATGGACAAAAGGCGCATGCCTTGTGGGGAAGGGGCATAACAAGATTGGTCTCAGAGAAAGCACATGAGATATGAAGATATATCTAGTAGAGATGAGCGCCTGAAATTTTTCGGGTTTTGTGTTTTGGTTTTGGGTTCGGTTCCGCGGCCGTTTTTTGGGTTCGAACGCGTTTTGGCAAAACCTCACCGAATTTTTTTTGTCGGATTCGGGTGTGTTTTGGATTCGGGTGTTTTTTTTCAAAAAACACTAAAAAACAGCTTAAATCATAGAATTTGGGGGTCATTTTGATCCCAAAGTGTTATTAACCTCAAAAACCATAATTTACACTCATTTTCAGTCTATTCTGAATACCTCACACCTCACAATATTATTTTTAGTCCTAAAATTTGCACCGAGGTCGCTGTGTGAGTAAGATTAGCGACCCTAGTGGCCGACACAAACACCGGGCCCATCTAGGAGTGGCACTGCAGTGTCACGCAGGATGGCCCTTCCAAAAAACCCTCCCCAAACAGCACATGACGCAAAGAAAAAAAGAGGCGCAATGAGGTAGCTGTGTGAGTAAGATTAGCGACCCTAGTGGCCGACACAAACACCGGGCCCATCTAGGAGTGGCACTGCAGTGTCACGCAGGATGGCCCTTCCAAAAAACCCTCCCCAAACAGCACATGACGCAAAGAAAAAAAGAGGCGCAATGAGGTAGCTGTGTGAGTAAGATTAGCGACCCTAGTGGCCGACACAAACACCGGGCCCATCTAGGAGTGGCACTGCAGTGTCACGCAGGATGTCCCTTCCAAAAAACCCTCCCCAAACAGCACATGACGCAAAGAAAAAAAGAGGCGCAATGAGGTAGCTGTGTGAGTAAGATTAGCGACCCTAGTGGCCGACACAAACACCGGGCCCATCTAGGAGTGGCACTGCAGTGTCACGCAGGATGTCCCTTCCAAAAAACCCTCCCCAAACAGCACATGACGCAAAGAAAAAAAGAGGCGCAATGAGGTAGCTGACTGTGTGAGTAAGATTAGCGACCCTAGTGGCCGACACAAACACCGGGCCCATCTAGGAGTGGCACTGCAGTGTCACGCAGGATGTCCCTTCCAAAAAACCCTCCCCAATCAGCACATGATGCAAAGAAAAAGAAAAGAAAAAAGAGGTGCAAGATGGAATTGTCCTTGGGCCCTCCCACCCACCCTTATGTTGTATAAACAAAACAGGACATGCACACTTTAACCAACCCATCATTTCAGTGACAGGGTCTGCCACACGACTGTGACTGATATGACGGGTTGGTTTGGACCCCCCCCAAAAAAGAAGCAATTAATCTCTCCTTGCACAAACTG